>NW_023997843.1:7500-18124 GCF_015586225.1 Lucilia sericata
TTTTATAATTTAGATTCAAATCTGTACAGAAGCGAGTAATTTCGCTTCTTGATAGCAGTTTGTTTTCCACCACTATCCAGCAATCAAATATATTTTTTCAAATTCTCATTTTCTGGAAATTGTCTATATTGAACTAATTTCTATATCGGTTTTAATATTGGTGATCTTCCATTACATTCCTTTGGAAGCACAATCACATAAGAAAACCCAGTTTTTTGAAGTTTGATAAAAATATTACATAAATTTTTTCCATAATTCCCACAGGACTCCGTTCTCTTTTTACCCAATTTGTTTCAAGTTCCTATAGCGATTAATACTTCAAGTCGAATTTCCACAAGTGAGTTCTTTATTTCCATATCTCGTGAACTTTTTTCTTTCATTCGAATGCTTTTTCCAGCTTCCTTTTTAAAGCTATATCTCCTGTAATTTTCCTTTCTGTTCACTTTAACAATGAATACATTATCCTGGTATGGAGCTTTCAGGGTTCGTTTTTAGGTTTGCTGTTGTATTTTTCTGAGATCACCATGTAACTGTTTTAAAAGTGATCGAGAACAAAACAAAGTTGTTGGTCTTAACATTGATTCTACTCACTGGGCAACATTCCTTTTTAAAGCTATATCTCCTGTAATTTTCCTTTCTGTTCACTTTAACAATGAATACATTATCCTGGTATGGAGCTTTCAGGGTTCGTTTTTAGGTTTGCTGTTGTATTTTTCTGAGATCACCATGTAACTGTTTTAAAAGTGATCGAGAACAAAACAAAGCTGTTGGTCTTAACATTGATTCTACTCACTGGGCAACATTCCAGAACCCTGAAAACTACAGCATCAAAGTTATAGGTGAATGTATCTATCTTCGCACCCCAAATCTAAGTTAGTCTGGATAAATGAGTTTTGCGAACTAAGCGTTCGATTTTGTCTCTCGACGAACTAAACCAAATAGTAGTATAACCTGTACTATTATATGAAATATAATCCTTGGGCGTGAATGAATCGGATCTGACATTTTTGCGAGAAAATATACTCAGCAAGATATATGGACCTAAAGTCGGAGAGTATAGTCGTCATATGAACCATGTTCTATATGAGCTTTATGTGGTTGAACATATTGATATACAGCGATTGCGTTGGCCAGACCATATTTTGCACGAAATGTGGTCCAAAAAGGAACTCTGTGAAGGGCGCAAAAGATAGCGATCTAAACTTCGTTGGAAGAACCAGGTAAAAGGATTTAACTCGTTAGGAAACATTCCATAACGCTGATAACTACAATATTACAGTTATGAAGTGAATGTTTCGCACGAAAGATGGTCAAAAATGAAGTGTGTGGACAGCGTAAAAGAGAGCGATTTAAAATCCTTTGGAAGAACCAGGTCTCTCGACGAACTAAACCAAATATTAGTTTAACCTCTACTGTTATATGAAATAGAATCATTGGGCGTGTATGAATCGGATCTGACATTTTTCGAGAAAAAAATACTCAGCAAAATATATGGACCTAAAATCGTTAACGCAGAGTATAGTCGTCATATGAACCATGTTCTATATGAGCTGTATATCGATATTGACGTGGTTGAGCGTATTGAAATACAGCGATTGCGTTGGCCAGACCATGTTTTGCACGAAATGTGGTCCAAAAAGGAACTCTGTGAAGGGCGCAAAAGATAGCGATCTAAACTTCGATGGAAGAACCAGATAAAACGATTTAACTCGTTGGGAAACATTCCATAACGCTGATAACTACAATATTACAGTTATTAAGTGAATGGTTCGCACGAAAGATGGTCAAAAATGAAGTCTATGGATACCGCAAAAGAGAGCGATCTAAACTTTGTTGGAAGGACCAGGTTATATTTGATTGTTATAGCCATCTTAGTAGGTAACAATTAGATATTGGAATGATCCCATTCACACAACCAATGACTGTCAAGTTAAGTGAAAACTCCTTTAGCATTTCTTTAACTTTCTTTTAACGTCGCACTCCAAACTACTTATGTACGTCTTCTAGTACTTTTAAATGCAACTCATTTCAACACTTAACAAAAGTAGCGTATTTTAAGTTTCCAACTTAACCCTTAGTTTAACCTGTACACATATTTAGTTTTAGTTTTGCTTAAAGCATTTATAAATCTAGAGTATGTGGTGTTGTGTCAAACAAAATATACTGTTACTTTCAACAGCAGCGTCATTTTTTGTTTGTTTCTATTTTATTTATCCATTTTGTTTTGTTTACCGTTTTGCGTGTAAGAGTCCTTTTATTTGTTCATTTTGTGGTTTAATTGAGGTTATTTTTACTTTATTAAAATGGGGCTTTTGAGAATATTTTCACTAAAATAACAACAAGAGGAAAAAAACGTAGTACAAAGAATTACAACAAACTAACCAAACATTTCCATTTAAATCATTTTAAATAACACAACTATGGCACAATACTCTCATTTTTTAACATTCTTTTTTTTTTTTTTTTTTTTGTTTAGAGATGAACTTTAGTGCAAAACTGACACGGTTATTTTTTTAATATGTGAAAAAATACATGGAGTGCAGAAGATTTAGGTATTATTTTTTGGCAACATAACGGAAATGTTTAAAAGATTTTATAATTGTACTTTAGGAATTTTTTATTTAGGTAGAAAAACAAACAGTTGGAGGGATATTTTAACTAACTTTTATATGGTTATTTTCAGAAAGTATGTTATCTGAGAGAGGCTTAAAGCAAAATACAAGACTCCTAGTAAAGTCAGTTACACTTTAGAACTTTTAGAAGCCACTACTGAATTGTCAATTTGTTCAAGATTTAAATCTCATTTACTAAAGCGTTAAAGACTCTTGGTTTTTTATTTGTTAAGCTCTCAACATTCCAAAAATATTCACTCATTAGTTAAAAAAAAAACTGTTCCTTTAAACTCCAGCACACCTGCAAAAGCCAACTATGCAAGCATGTACTATTTCCCATAAAAATAATTTTTCCGTCATAAAACATCCTAGTATTTCCCTGTTGTATGAATAAATTTTATATACAGAGACAGAATAATGCCAAAATGCTGCTGATGCTGGTGAACATGTTAATTTTTTGAGTGCTTGCCAAAATGTAAACAATAGAATGAATGTGACCCAGCCAGTGGGTTCCAAATAGTTTTCATTTCGTTTTATTTTCTCTGACAAAACTGAATGTTATTCCATTGTCAAGATATTTTAGAATGCAAGGAAAGGACAATATATATTCTGTAATTAATTTAGAGGAGGGAAAAATAGGTGATATAAAATAATAACAAGGATTACTTCCATGTGTTTTAAGGCATTTTTAGAAAGAAAATTCAAAAACATATGTATGTCCCATACGTTTAAGCAAATATAAATATATACAAGTTTATTAGCTTCATTAAGAATATGTATCCCATGATCGTCATGTGATATGGATATGATCGTGAAATTGACATTATAGAACAAAAAACAATATGAACGCATCTTCTTTTCGTTTCTTTGTATCCAAAACACCAGCAACGCTTTACACGTCTAAGCAAATATACTGAAGTTTATTAGCTTCATCCAGAAGTTTGGATTTTGTATTCCACAGGAAGTAAATCACAGATTCATGGTACCCAACTCATATTGTCAATTCTAATTCTAATGGATTAGTCTATAGTTTAGTGTACAGTCTGGTCTATAGGATATAGCCTATATAGATAGCCTATAGAACTATATACTATAGTATATAGTTTAGCTATAGGTTAGTCTACAGTCTATAGTCTAGTCTATAGTCTAGTCTATAGTCTAATCTATAGTCTAGTCTATAGTCTAGTCTATAGCCTAGTCTATAGTCTAGTCTAGTCTATAGTCTAGTCTATAGTCTAGTCTATAGTCTAGTCTATAGTCTAGTCTATAGTCTAGTCTATAGTCTAGTCTATAGTCTAGTCTATAGTCTAGTCTATAGTCTAGTCTATAGTCTAGTCTATAGTCTAGTCTATAGTCTAGTCTATAGTCTAGTCTATAGTCTAGTCTATAGTCTAGTCTATAGTCTAGTCTATAGTCTAGTCTATAGTCTAGCCTATAGTCTAGTCTATAGCCTAGTCTATAGCCTAGTCTATGGTCTAGTCTATAGCCTAGTCTATAGCCTAGTTTATAGTCTAGTCTAGTCTAGTCTAGCCTAGTCTATAGTCTAGTCTATAGTCTAGTCTATAGTCTAGTCTATAGTCTAGTCTATAGTCTAGTCTATAGTCTAGTCTATAGTCTAGTCTATAGTCTAGTCTATAGTCTAGTCTATAGTCTAGTCTACAGTCTAGTCTATAGTCTAGTCTATAGTCTAGTCTATAGTCTAGTCTATAGTCAATATTAAGAACTAATTTTGACCCTATCTAGTGCAACATTTAACTGAAATTAGATCATGTTTTAGTCTATAGTCTAGTCTATAGTCTAGTCTATAGTCTAGTCTATAGTCTAGTCTATAGCCTAGTCTATAGCCTAGACTATAGACTAGACTATAGCCTAGTCTATAGTCTAGTCTATAGTCTAGTCTATAGTCTAGTCTATAGTCTAGTCTATAGTCTAGTCTATAGTCTAGTCTATAGTCTAGTCTATAGTCTAGTCTATAGTCTAGTCTATAGTCTAGTCTATAGTCTAGTCTATAGTCTAGTCTATAGTCTAGTCTATAGTCTAGTCTATAGTCTAGTCTATAGTCTAGTCTATAGTCTAGTCTATAGTCTAGTCTATAGTCTAGTCTATAGTCTAGTCTATAGTCTAGTCTATAGTCTAGTCTATAGTCTAGTCTATAGTCTAGTCTATAGTCTAGTCTATAGTCTAGTCTATAGTCTAGTCTATAGTCTAGTCTATAGTCTAGTCTATAGTCTAGTCTATAGTCCTAGCCTATAGTCTAGTCTATAGTCTAGTCTATAGTCAATATTAAGAACTAATTTTGACCCTATCTAGTGCAGCAATTTAACTGAAATTAGATCATGTTTTAACCCAATATAACACTGTGCCACAACTATTGGGTCATCATCGTTGTCCTCCACATATGCCAATCAAAACTTAAGCCATTAAAGCAACCACTAATGTAGGACACCTAACAATTCTACGCGTGCAAAACGGAATAGTAAAACACTTTTACTTTTAAATATTTCCAATAACACTTTAAAGCATAATGTAATAATATTGCTGATATTATTATGCACTCTGTAGTATGAATATTGAACGAGGAAAAAAATGAATTTTTGCATTAAAACGCAATTTAGATAATCAACCCAATTTTACTATGAAAACAAAACACTTGTGCATGACGTTTCATGCAACGACTAGTACAATGTATTTTTCACAGCTCTATTGTTATGAATTTTTTTACACATTTTTAAAAGTTTTGCTTTCTTTTACAGAAATTTACAAATAACAATTGATTGGCACAATTTAAAAAAACAACAAGAGCCTCTCCTTGTTACAGCAGAACAAAAAAAAATAATGATAAAAAATCAACAATATTCCAAGAAAATTACGAGTATTTGTTCTAAATAACGGAAAAAAAAACGACACACTTAGGGATTGATAATGAAAAGCAATAGTGTTTGATATGGTGTTTGGTTGGCGCTGATGGTTTGAAGTGGTTTATGGGTTATTATGATTATTATGTTGCTTAAAATAACAGGCCACATATTTATACTGGAGGGAGGCCACCAGTGACTGTTAGTAGGTTCGATAAACAGACATTGTATGTAGTATTTGTTGTAATTTATTTATTTATTTTTGGACTTACCTTTATTTTCATTACGTAATTGGAGGGTACAAAACCAATATTACCCTTCATGCTGACCACTTGCCACCAGTTACGTTGACGTGCTGAGGTCTGATATAAAATAAAATATTCACCCTCATCAAAACTGATGGTTTTTGGATAGACGGCTTGAAAATCATATAAAGCTTTAAGCATTTCGATGTTATCTAGAAAATATTAAAAAAAATACAAAAAAACACACACACTCTTAGTAGATCCTTTAGAAAATTGATTTGTTAAAGTAGTTCATTTAATTAGTATTTGTATTAATTTGTTAAATGTTTAAAAGTTAACACAAATTTCAAGGATATATTTCTTCCACTTTTCCAATATTATATTTAAGCACAATTTTAAAATGTAAAACAATTATTTAAATTGAAAAATCCAACTTTACTGTGTGATAGAAAAACTGCAACTACTAAAGGATTTTAGAGAAACAGATGAACAAACGAACTAAAAAAAAAACCCAGGGAGAGGTGGTGACAATTGTCAAAAACAAAAATCACTTGACTAGTGGTGGGGAGGGAGATACAACAACAACATGAATAAATAATTGTTGGTTGGCAAGGCAACGAGGATAATCATGTGTAAAAAAATAAGGAAATAAAACAAAAACAAACATGAAAACGACGACGCATACACTCACATCACGCTCCTAAACAAATAGTCCAACACATTCACATGATGAAAATAAATAGTAGTGAAAAAACATAACAACAAAAGGAAAATATGCAAATTAAACATAGTCTCAAAAAACCGCTACATTTAGCTAAAATTCTAGTTCTCTTTCTCACTCTCTTTTGACTTTTTTTCATAAATACTCTCGCACAGGTACGGCTATGTTCCGTTATTCGTGTAAGAAATGCTGCCAGATTTGAAAGTTTAGCGATAATTTGTAGATTATTTTTAGATAATTTTGCAGATTATATTTAAAAATCTCGTTGTTGAGTAAATTAAACCCTTTTATGCGTTTTAGTTATTTTCTAGATTCTAAAATCGAGTGCATTTTGACACTCACCATATTAAATAATAATTGTACATATATCATATAAAAGGGATGGTCTATGTACTATCCTATTGCTTAGTCCATTATCCATGGACTAATGTATTGAGTAATCTATTATCTAATAGTTTAGTTTATTGACTACTCTATAAACTGAACTATTGGCTTATACAGTGGCGGCCATGAGGTTAGCACATTTGGTATCTGTTAAATATAAAATCAAATATTTCCTATAGTTCTTAACTTTTTTAACAAATTCTTTTTTATGCGTAACACATGTCCTTCGAGGATCACGACACATTACATTTTGTTCCACTACTTTGTTGCATATAGATTTTTTTCTTTCCAAAGTACATCTACCCCCAAAAAAATCTGGACATAAGTTTAGCACAAAATAAAAAAATCATTAAAAAATTAAAAATAAAGCAAAGAAACCGGATAAATTTATGTAATTTCACTTAAAATTTTATATTTTGTAGAATAGTTGCACATTTTGATAATATAATTTCTTCTCCTGGACATAATCTTCATCAGAACTCATTAGAAATTTCATGACATAAATTTTAACTTTCAGCCCATAATTAGGCAAAATTCTTAGGAATTTGTGTTTTATTTGTTGCACCATTTCGTTTAATATGTTCCTTATTGGATTGGGATCTAGAAATTATTCTGGGCGCTGCAAACATGTCAATCTCGCTCGCTTCCAAGAAGCTCCTCTCTATACTTTTAACATATTTTGGGTCATTGTCGACCAAAAAAACGCCATTTAACTGAACTTTTGTCCACTAATTTTTTTACTAAAATATTTAAGAGTCTATTTTGATAGTCATACTGATCCATTTGTGCATCCACCTTGCGTATAGAACCTCCACTACGTCCGGAAAACGCCTCCGAATTCGTCATATTTCACCCATTGTGTTTTATGGTTTTAAATGTACACTTTGGTTGTTGCTGCATGTTTGGAGTACAGCATAATTACATTTTTCCATCAAATTTGATCCTATTAATCTTCAACTAGTATCCTCCAATCATGCAGATAAAGCTAAAGTGTTCCAGAGAAATCATATATCACAATGGGGGGAAATTTCATGGTATTCATTGCATTTTCTTGGCGTGCTGTTGGTCCTATATTGATGTTGGATGCAGAAATGGATCCGTATGACTATCAAAATAGGATTTTAATTACTTTATTAAAAATATCGGAGGACAAAGATGGCGTTTTTTGGTCGACATCGACCGTAAATATGCTAAAAGTGTTGATATGAGCTGCTTGGAAGCGAGCGGGATTGTCATGTTTGCAGTGCCCAGTATATTTTCTCGATTCCAATTCAATAGAGAACATATAACATGATATGGACCAACAAATAAAAGCAGAAATCACCAAGAATTTTTCCAATTTATGGGCTGAAAGTTAATATTTATGTCATGAAATTTCTAGAGGGTTCTGGTGAAGATTATGTCCAGGAGGAAGAATGATATTATCAAAATCTGCAACTATTCCACAAAATATAAAATTTTAAATGCAATAAGATAAATATAGCCGGTTGTTTTGTTTTATTTTTAATTTTTTAATGATTTTTTAATTTTGTGCTAAACTTATGTCCAGATTTTTTTGGGGGTAGATGTACTTTGGAAAGAAAAAAAATCTATATGCAACAAAGTAGTGGAACAAAATGTAATGTGTCGTGATCCTCGAAGGACATGTTTTACGCATAAAAAAGAATTTGTTAAAAAAGTTAAGAACTATAGGAAATATTTCATGTTATAGGCAACATATACCAAGTGTGCTAAAATCGTAGCCACCACTGTATATGGACTAATTTAATTTATTATCAATATACTAGTTTACTGACTAGTTGGTTGTCTATTCATTGACTATTCAATGAACTAGTCGATTGGCTATTCAATGGACTAGTCTATTGACTATTTATTCAATGGAATATTCAATGGGCTAGTCGATTCACTTGAATATGGACTAGACTATTGGCTAGTGTATAGAACAGTATATAAACGGATCTATTGAGCAGTTCAGGTCTATATTTTGAACAAGTTTAGTTTATTGACTACTCTATAAACTGAACTATTGGCTTATATATGGACTAATTTACTGTATTATCAATATACTAGTTTACTGACTAGTTGGTTGTCTATTCATTGACTATTCAATGAACTAGTCGATTGGCTATTCAATGGACTAGTCTATTGACTATTTATTCAATGGAATATTCAATGGGCTAGTCGATTCACTAGAATATGGACTAGACTATTGGCTAGTGTATAGAACAGTATATAAACGGACCTATGGAGCAGTTCAGGTCTATACTTTGAACAACTCTATTGACTACTTTATTGACTACTCCATGTACTAGTCCATTGACTAGCATCTGGACTATTCTATAGAGAAGTTTATTCGCTACTCAATGGACTAATCTACTGACTACCCTATTAGTCGACTATGCGATGGATTAGTAAATGGACTATTCAATGGACAAGTCTATGGATTAGTCAATAAACTAATCGACTGAAATGTCCAAAAAGTTCTTGACGAAAGATTATACTCCAAAATCTCATTCCTTTCTTAATTATTTCTTTTTCTTTAAATGTCATAGTCCACTTGTAAGAATTGGTAGCAGCGAAGAGAACCTGAATGGCTAACTAGGAGATTACTTATTATCAGCTTCCCTACAGTGTTACGACATGGATCGGGACCTAAATATAGAAACCAATACAAAAAGATTGCTAAGAATGCTGCCAATGGTACCCTCGCGAGCGTGACGAAGAAGATCTAGTCAAACGTATTTTATAATCTTACTATGTAAGAAATAGGCAGAAACCTATGATCAAGAAAGTCCCGGAAGGAAAAAAAGCCGCTCAAGAAGTAACGACTAACGATTATGGTGAAAAATCAGCTACTCATGGCAATCTAGAAAGAAGTTGTCATTAGCTCTGTAATAACAGAATGAGTTGCCAAGAGTTCATTTGGAATTTGTGCTTTCCTGGAAATAAGGACAGTAGCATCTAATTTTGACTCCAATGTGTTTCATCGATGATACAGAATATCTTAGCAAATTCTCAAAGGAATCAAGAACCTTCGAGTTAGAGAAGACGGTTGTTAGGTTGTTCTTCAGAGTGAGGGACGCCAAAGTAAAAGTGTTCCGGCAGACGAAAAACTCAAAGTGATGAGGTAGATAAGTTAGAGCGGAAAGTTCACTAGTATAAAAGTAAAAAAAACCGCTGGAAAACTCAGACTGCGAATTAATTTTAACGGGGCCCCAGGTTTTCAGCATGAATTCTGGAATAACTGAAACCCTAACATAGGTATAGGGGGGTGTGATGTACTTCGCATGAAATCAAAACACGCGACGTTGTCATGTGGTTGTTGTTTTTTATAACAACAATGCTGTGGTAAAATCGCGAGGGGTTTCGGTTTTTTGGCGAAAGTACATCACACCCCCCATATATATCGAGGGACTATATTCAATAGTCTCTATCTAAAATAATACAAGTTTTCAGGAGAGCAAAAAAACTGTTTATTTGTGAAGATTTTTAATTTTTTTTCTTTCACAATATATTTCTACGACTATATTCTAAACCATTATATAAAAGAATTTTAATTTTTGCATTATTTACAAAATTATTCACAAATTTATATCAGATAGAGCTTATTTTTCTACGAAAATGTTCATTCAACCAACAGAAAGAGAGTTTTTCATGGAAATTTTTATTTGAACTAAAATCAATAAATATTATATTTTATACAATTAATGGAGGAAAAGAAACCAAATTGTTGAAAAAGCAACAAATTATAATGTTTTGGTCCAAAATCAATGTTATATGGTTAAACACGACAATAAAATTGATTTA
>NW_023997844.1:0-16536 GCF_015586225.1 Lucilia sericata
AAAACGTAAACAGTTCAACAGGAAATGTTGGTACTACTAAAAGAAAGTACTTTTAGAAAAGTGTAGCCTCTTTAGATTCTTATTCACTCACGCCTATATTCGCCTGTACCGATTTTATGTTTCTAAATTCAATATTATAAAAGTACTTTTTAAAGAACGAAAATAACACATTTCTAGGTTCAATATTATAGAAAATGCAAAAAGTAACTTTTTTAGGTTCTCCTTTACTCATGCTTAGTTTTATGTTTCTAGGTTTCATAATATAGACAATTCAAAAGAAAATGTATCAAAAGTCGCCTTTTATAGGGCTCTACATGCTTAATTTCGTGTTTCTGTGTTTAATATTATATAAAATTCAAAAGGTATCTCTTGAAGATCAAGAAAGTACCTAAAAGATGCCTTTTAAATGTTATCGTTTACGGGCTCTACATGCAATTTTCATATTTCTAGGTTCAATATCGTAGAAATTTTAAAAAGTCCCGTTTTTTTCTTTTCGTTCTTTTACTATAAGCTCTACGTGCTTAATTTCATAATTCTATGTTCAATATTATAGAAAACTCAAAAAGTACCAGTTAATATGGAAAAAGTACCAAAAATAGTCCTTGGTAACATAGTTACAAATAACATCACTGATTTTAGCATTAGCAAAACAATAACATCACACATCGTTTTTGCAGCGTTGTCAATTTAGTGCTTTTAAAAATTTCCACGCGAACAAATTTTGAGTTAGTGATAAGTGCTTTTTCAAAAAATAAATTTACATTATTTTCAGGACTTCGGAACTATCGCCCCACTACCTTTTTCAATATAAATCCACTGAGTATAGAGCATGTTAGAAGAGAAATACACGTTTTATTTTTAACTTTGATGCTTTTTGAAATTTCAAAGTTAACAACGCTGGTAACTTGCTCATGATTCGTTTTGTTTTTATAAACAAACAAACAAGTACAAGAAACACATTTGCTTGTTTAAGCATGCACAAAAAAGAAAATAATGTTTGATAAAATTTTCGAAGCTTTAGTTAGTTTAGTTAGTTAGTTAGTTGTTAGTTAGTTAGTTAGTTAGTTCGTTAGTTTAGTTAGTTAGTTCGTTAGTTCGTTAGTTTAGTTAGTTCGTTAGTTAGTTAGTTAGTTCGTTCGTTTTAGTTTTAGTTCGTTCGTTAGTTCGTTCGTTCGTTCGTTAGTTCGTTAGTTCGTTCGTTCGTTCGTTCGTTCGTTCGTTCGTTCGTTCGTTCGTTCGTTCGTTCGTTAGTTCGTTCGTTCGTTCGTTTTGTTCGTTCGTTCGTTCGTTCGTTCGTTCGTTCGTTCGTTCGTTCGTTCGTTCGTTCGTTTTCGTTCGTTCGTTCGTTTCGTTCGTTCGTTTCGTTCGTTCGTTCGTTCGTTCGTTTTTTGTTTCGTTTCGTTCGTTCGTTCGTTCGTTCGTTCGTTCGTTCGTTCGTTCGTTCGTTCGTTCGTTCGTTCGTTCGTTCGTTCGTTCGTTCGTTTTCGTTCGTTCGTTCGTTCGTTCGTTTTTCGTTCGTTCGTTCGTTCGTTCGTTCGTTCGTTCGTTCGTTCTTTCGTTCTTCGTTCGTTCGTTCTTCGTTCGTTCGTTCGTTCGTTCGTTCTTCGTTTTGTTCGTTCGTTCGTTCGTTCGTTCGTTCGTTTCGTTCGTTTTCGTTCGTTCGTTTCGTTCGTTTTCGTTCGTTCGTTCGTTCGTTCGTTCTTCGTTCGTTCGTTCTTCGTTCTTCGTTCGTTCGTTCGTTCGTTCGTTCGTTCTCGTTTTCGTTCGTTCGTTCGTTCGTTCGTTCGTTCGTTTCGTTCTTCGTTCGTTCGTTCGTTCGTTCGTTCGTTCTTCGTTCGTTCGTTCTTTCGTTCGTTCGTTCGTTCGTTCGTTCGTTCGTTCGTTCGTTCGTTCGTTCGTTCGTTCGTTCGTTCGTTCGTTCGTTCGTTCGTTCGTTCGTTCGTTCGTTCGTTCGTTCGTTTCGTTCGTTCGTTCGTTCGTTTCGTTCGTTCGTTCGTTCGTTCGTTCGTTCGTTCGTTCGTTCGTTCGTTCGTTCGTTCGTTCGTTCGTTCGTTCGTTCGTTCGTTCGTTCGTTCGTTCGTTCGTTCGTTCGTTCGTTCGTTCGTTCGTTCGTTCGCTCTCTCTCCCCCCCCCCCCGGCGGCGGCCCCGCGCGCGCTCTCTCCCTCCCTCCTCCCTCCCTCCCTCCCTCCCTCCCTCCCTCCCTCCCTCCTCCCTCCCTCCCTCCCTCCCTCCTCCCTCCCTCCCTCCTCCTCCCTCCCTCCCTCCCTCCCTCCCTCCCTCCTCCCTCCCTCCTCCCTCCCTCCCTCCCCCCTCCTCCCTCCTCCCTCCTCCCTCCCTCCCTCCCTCCCTCCCTCCCTCCCTCCCTCCCTCCCCTCCCTCCCTCCCTCCCTCCCTCCCTCCTCCCTCCCTCCCTCCCTCCTCCCTCCCTCCCTCCCTCTCCCTCCCTCCCTCCTCCTCCCCCCTCCCTCCCTCCCTCCCTCCCTACCTCTCCCTCCCTCACTCCCTCCCTCTCCCTACCTCCCTCCCTCCTCCCTCACTCCCTCCCTCCTCCCTCCCTCCCTCCCTCCCTAACTAACTCACTCCCTCAACTAACTCCTAACTCCCTCCCTAACTACTACTACCCTCTCCCTAACTACTCCCTACTCCCTACTAACTAACTACTACTACTACTCTACTAACTAACTCTAACTACTAACTAACTCTAACTAACTAACTAACTAACTAACTAACTAACTAACTACTACTAACTAACTAACTAACTAACTAACTAACTAACTACTAACTAACTACTAACTAACTACTAACTAACTAACTAACTAACTAACTAACTAACTAACTAACTACTACTAACTAACTAACTAACTAACTAACTACTAACTACTACTAACTAACTAACTAACTAACTAACTACTAACTAACTACTAACTAACTACTACTAACTAACTACTACTACTAACTAACTACTAACTAACTAACTAACTAACTAACTAACTAACTAACTAACTAACACTAACTAACTAACTACTAACTAACTAACTAACTAAACTAACTAACTAACTAACTAACTAACTAACTACTAACTAACTAACTAACTAACTAACTACTAACTAACTACTAACTAACTACTAACTAACTAACTAACTAACTAACTAACTAACTAACTAACTAACTCTAACTAACTAACTAACTAACTAACTAACTAACTAAAGCTTCGAAAATTTTATCAAACATTATTTTCTTTTTTGTGCATGCTTAAACAAGCAAATGTGTTTCTTGTACTTGTTTGTTTGTTTATAAAACAAAACGAATCATGAGCAAGTTACCAGCGTTGTTACTTTGAAATTTCAAAAAGCATCAAAGTTAAAAATAAAACGTGTATTTCTCTTCTAAACATGCTCTATACTCAGTGGATTTATATTGAAAAAGGTAGTGGGGCGATAGTTCCGAAGTCCTGAAAATAATGTAATATTTAGTTTTTGAAAAAGCACTTATCACTAACTCAAAATTTGTTCGCGTGGAAATTTTTAAAAGCACTAAATGACAACGCTGCAAAAACGATGTGTGATGTTTATTGTTTTGCTAATGCTAAAATCAGTGATGTTATTTGTAACTATGTTACCAAGGACTATTTTTTGGTACTTTTTCCATATTTAACTGGTACTTTTTGAGTTTTCTATAATATTGAACATAGAATTATGAAATTAAGCACGTAGAGCTTATAGTAAAAGAACGAAAAGAAAAAAACGGGACTTTTTAAAATTTCTACGATATTGAACCTAGAAATATGAAAATTGCATGTAGAGCCCGTAAACGATAACATTTAAAAGGCATCTTTTAGGTACTTTCTTGATCTTCAAGAGATACCTTTTGAATTTTATATAATATTAAACACAGAAACACGAAATTAAGCATGTAGAGCCCTATAAAAGGCGACTTTTTGATACATTTTCTTTTTGAATTGTCTATATTATGAAACCTAGAAACATAAAACTAAGCATGAGTAAAGGAGAACCTAAAAAAGTTACTTTTTGCATTTTCTATAATATTGAACCTAGAAATGTGTTATTTTCGTTCTTTAAAAAGTACTTTTTATAATATTGAATTTAGAAACATAAAATCGGTACAGGCGAATATAGGCGTGAGTGAATAAGAATCTAAAGAGGCTACACTTTTTCTAAAAGTACTTTCTTTTAGTAGTACCAACATTTCCTGTTGAACTGTTTACGTTTTTAATTTTTTAGTATTTTTCTATTTTTTGAAATTTTACTTCGATTAGGGTAGCGAAGAACCCGGTGTTACAACTTTTAAATCAACAACATAAAAGCTAAACTACAGTAGTCGATCTGAAACCATGAATAAAACTGATTTTTGCCTCCTTACATCTAGATATCAAGTAATATATTAGCATCAATTACATGTTTGCGTGTACCTGATTTATTGACACAAATGTGTAAGAGATCTGCGAATGATAAGAAAATCTTGTAAATTGTAATTAAATTTAAAACATTGCAAAAAAAATAGACTTGAAATCGGAAAAAGAAAAAAATATAATCGACTAACACACAACTACTAACTAAACAATTAAGAGGCAAGATAAAAGGAATTAAAAGTAAAGACAACATTTTTTTGACAAGATGAAGAGGCCAAAATTGCAAAATTAAATCTTTGGACTCTTAACAGTTGCTAACAGCAATCACTGGTCATTAAAATGATATTGACCAAGTAACATGAATATCATGTAATATCAAAATTTGTTTATGGAAATAGAAAAAAACGACAACAACAACAACAAGAAAACTAAGCGGCAAGAAAACCTGGCTTAAAAGTAAAATTAATGACTCTACAAGTTTGCCAAAGCAAATAGAAGACACTTCCCGGTTGTGGTTTCATAAATTACTGGACGTAAGAAATTTTTTGTTGTTTTTTGTTTTTTGCAACAATCACAAAAATACAGCAGCAGCCATCGCAAATGAAATAGTCATAGAAAATTTGTGGAGATTTTAATTGTATGTCTTGTTTGCTAACAAAGTTGTGGTGCGTATGTTGTAAAATGTTTTTTTTTGTTTTTCAACTAAAAACAATTAAAAAAAGATTTACACTTGCGTAAAGCCTCTTTGGATCAATCGAAAAGGAGATAGAGGGGAAAGAGGCTAAAACATAAGTAAATTATGTTTGACGTTGCTGTAAGAAGTCAAAATACATTAAGTTGCCAATTATGTGGGCAGCATCTCTCTTTTTTCTACCGTCATTTATTGTATGCAACATGCAATTTAAATTTAATACACGACCAACAGTTGCTGAGACCCCCAAAAAGTCATTGTATTATGTTACACTTAAAAGACACGCAAGGAAATTTAACAGTTTTTATATAAAGGAATTGTGACAGGTCTAGTAAACTATCATAAGCTCCTACAGTAGGTTTTTGATAAAGTTTAGATGAGTCAGCTCAAATCTTCCTTAAATTTTAAATAATCGACCCGCTTTAAATAAGTTTTCTTTTATAAAACTCCTTTAGCTAAATCGGCTCAAGGCTAGTTACACCATACACTCAAAAATGTATTAAGTAATCTGTACTCAAATCAAGAACGGTTAACCTTAAATCAAGTAACAAATACTTGATACAGGTACGGATTTGCTAAAATCGAAAAACCAGATTTACACATCAATTTACTCTGAAATTTGTTTTCATATTTTCTATAAGAAAAACTGAAATTACCATCTATAAAAGTAGTGTGTAAATAGTATAAAACTACTTAATTTGTTATGGGCGTTATCTAAGTCAAACACAACATTACCAGCGCAATTTTATCAGACACACAAGGTACAAGTGCGTAACAGGAAATTGTTTCAAAGCTAAAGAAAATGCTGCTGCATGTACTGTCTCATAAACTTAACTTAGATGAAAGTGGGAAGTTTCATACTAAAAATTAAACTAATATAAAAATTTTCTAAATTTTATTAAGAAGATTTATATTAAATTTTTAAATGCAACAAAATTTAAACCTCTTAAAGGGTTTTAATATGAAAAGACCCTCTTGCAAGTTTGGGTTTGAATATGTAAAGATTTACCAGTATTTGGTTTTCCTATATACGAAGAGTTTACAAATAAATAATTATTTCATTTTTGCAAATTGGTTTTTTAATTATACTTTATTTTATTTAGTCGTTCAAATGACCAATTATATCACCTTATGTGTAAAATTTTGAAATTTTGATTATAATAGAGTAGGCGTATATAGAGTAAGTAATTATGTTATTAAAGTTGATGATGTCAATCTTTTTAAATGGTGACAGATACTTTTGTCAAAAAAAAACTGTTATTAAAATAAACTAGTTTTGAATATGCCAGGCAGCAATAAACTGACATAGATCTATATGATCAGATAAGTATCAGGGACATTCCAAGAGCACATTGTAATGAAATTCTTCGTTGAGCCCACTGCAGTGAAAGACAAACACACATTGATTGGAAATGTTTGGACAGTCCAGTCAAGACTATAAATTACTCTAGAGTTCAGACTATAGATTCCATGTGACTATAGACTAGACTATAGAGTAGTCTAGTCTATAGTCTATAAACTAGACTATAGACTAGAACATAGACTATACTATAGACTAGATTATAGACTAGACTATAGACTAGACTATAGACTAGACTATAGACTAGACTATAGACTAGACTATAGACTAGACTATAGATTAGACTATAGACTAGACTATAGATTAGACTATAGACTAGACTATAGACTACACTATAGACTACACTATAGACTACACTATAGACTACACTATAGACTACACTATAGACTACACTATAGACTACACTATAGACTAGACTATAGACTAGACTATAGACTAGACTATAGACTAGACTATAGACTAGACTATAGACTAGACTATAGACTAGACTATAGACTAGACTATAGACTAGACTATAGACTACACTATAGACTAGACTATAGACTAGACTATAGACTAGACTATAGACTACACTATAGACTAGACTATAAGACTAGACTATAGAACTACCTACACTATAGACTAGACTATAGACTAGATATAGACTAGACTATAGACTACACTATAGACTAGACTATAGCTAGACTATAGACTAGACTATAGACTAGACTATAGACTAGACTATAGACTAGACTATAGACTAGTCTATAGACTAGACTACAGACTAGACTATAGACTAGACTATAGACTAGAGTATAGACTGGACTATAGACTGGACTATAGACTAGACTATAGACTAGACTATAGACAGACTATAGACTGGACTATAGACTCTAGACTAGACTATCGACTAGGACTATAGACTAGACTATAGACTAGACTATAGACTAGACTATAGACTAGACTATAGACTAGACTATAGACTAGACTATAGACTAGACTATAGACTAGACTATAGACTAGACTATAGACTAGACTATAGACTAGACTATAGACTAGACTATAGACTAGGACTATAGACTAGACTAGACTAGACTATAGACTAGACTTTAGACTAGACTATAGACTAGACTATAGACTAGACTTTAGACTAGACTATAGACTAGACTATAGACTAGACTATAGACTAGACTATAGACTAGACTATAGACTAGACTATAGACTAGACTATAAACTAGACTATAAACTAGACTATAAACTAGACTATAAACTAGACTATAGAACAAATTAAGACTAGACTATAGACTGGACTATAGACTAGACTATAGACTAGACTATAGACTAGACTATAAACTAGACTATAGAACAAATTAAGACTAGACTATAGACTATTCACTAGACTATAGACTAGACTCTATAAAAAATATTTTTAAAAAATAATCGATATAAATTGATTTATACACATCGCACATTTTCCACGAAAAGAAAATTTATCAAAAATTTTCTATACAAAAAATTGCTCAAAAATTGTATATAAAATAAAATTTATCGAAATTTTTCTATAAAAGAAAATTTTTTTAAAATTTCCATCAAAAAATCTCTTAAAAATTTTCTATAAAAAATAGTATTGAAATTTATCTATAGAAATAAATGTTATGGAAAATTTTCTATAAAAATAAAATTTATCTAGAATATTCTATAGAAAGAAAATTGATACAAAATTTTCGCTTGAAATTTCTTTAAAAATTTCACTTTAAGTAGGAACCGGAAATATATTTAATAACAAACAATGTTAAACTGTAAATTATGTTTTAACTGTTAAAGACAAGTTGTTAAACAAACTTGTTAATTGTTTCTCTTTACCAAAAACACATCAACTTCTTTACACTTTTAAACTTAATGGATAAAAAAAAACACAGACTAACAGTTTACAACTGTTACCGGTTTAAGCCAAAGAAAACAGCTGTCGACAAAACAAAATGAACTTTTTCATTCATAAATTATTGCAATAACTTAAGAGAAACTGCTCTTAAATCTAGAAATGAACTAAATTCATTTGTTCTCTTAAAATTTGAAATAAAGAAAATTAACTCTTAATAATTGTAAGAAAAATCTTATTTACAACATATAAAATAATTTTTATCCAGTTAGAACCTAACAGTTTGATGACTTTTGTTTTCTAAAGCGCATGATTGACGACCGTAGATCAAAATAGAAGTAATTGCAAAGCTAAATTTTGCAACGGGTGTTAAAAAAAAGCAAGAAAAAATTAAAAAAAAAATACTTTTTATATAAAATCAATACAGGATTAAATAGTTACACTCAAAATAAAGAAAATAAATAGAAAATTTCGATAAAGTTGTTTAACAGGATGTAAAAAGCTTTATATTTGAATATTAAAATGTTGCTGCTGGTGTAGCTTTTCTTCGCCTCTTACAAAAGCGGAAATGTGTAATTTTTCATTTACAACTTGAATTTTATGTTTATTAAATATATTTTTTTTTTCAAAAAATTAAACACTGTGATTAATTAAGATAATAAATTAATAAGTAAAAAAAGTAATAATAAAATAATTTGAAAAAAATCATTAAAATATTTATTACATAATGGTGAATTTTAAAAATTATACGCGTTTAATATTATATTTGCTTATATTTGTATGTGATTTTAACGGTCATTTTAACGTTTTCTTTAGAGAATCATTCGTTAAATGTTTATAGTAATGAAACGCTTACATTAAATCATACTAAACAACATTATGATCGTAAAACGGAAAATATTGATAATAAACCTAATGATGATGATGATGTTAATGATAATAAAGATGGTAAGTTTTATAAATTAATCGAACAATATTAGTTAGCTAAAACAGCGGGTTATTTTTATATTTTTGATATTAATAACTTTTTTTTTCAGTAATACTATTTGAAAATATGTTTAATTAACTAATATGGTTAGTGTGCATATTAATTTTATATGCGAAGAAGTTTCAAGCGTTAAAAAGTAAAAGTAAATTAGATAATTTGTAGATTATATTTAATACAAATAAGGCACGCTAATTTTATAATTAATAGCTTCCCAGTTGGAATTTACTTAACATGGGGTTTATAGTTTAAATATTAATATTTTATTTGATATATCTGCTGGCTTTCAGATATAAGTATTAACTAAAAGTCCATCAAGATCACTTTTTCCTTTACATGAACAATTTTGTATAGTGATCTGTGAGAGAAATTTTCTTTCTATGTTAAGAAACTCAATTTCATGAGTGTATAACCTTAGAATTTTCCAATTAGTATTTCTCGGAGGAGGCTTTTTGTCCTCCTCTAATTACTCAATGGAATTAATGTTATTCTATCCACAGTTCTATTCCCTCGTTAAGTTTTTATTTATCATCCCTCGTTGCATTAAGAGGTTTTACCTTCGTCACCCTGCAAAAATTGAGACTACTCCGGGTGTAAAGAGTATTTCTCAAAGGACTAGGACTGGTTCAAAACTAATTAAAATATATGGAAAAACCATACTCCATTGCCACCTAATCCATCCATTCATGCATTACATCGGTGTAATCCCAATTAACTCCCTTTCTTAAATTACGGGGATTACATGATCCGTTTAGTAGACCCACGTAATACAGGCTATGGACCAGTTGTTTTAAAAAACTGTATTACATAGGACTACTAAACAGATCATGTACTCCAATAATGATTACAGGGAAATAGTTTTTGGATTACTTAAATGGATCATGTACTCCAATAATTTTTACAGAATAAGTTAACTTTCTCAAGCTCCCTTCCCTTATAAAAGATAGTTTCGCTCTTTGAAAACTGATATAGTATTATTAGAACAGTTTTATTTAGAACAGTGTTTACAGTACAGGTTAACTTTCTCAAGCTCCCTTCCCTTTATAAAAGATAGATTCGCTCTTTGAAAACTGATATAGTATTATTAGGACAGTTTTCTTTAGAACAGTGTTTACCTAAAGTAATATTCAAGACAGTTTTCTTTAGAGCAGTATCTAATCAAGACAGTTTTCATTAGAATAGTGTTTTCATAGGACAGTTTTCTTTAGATCAATGTCTATTAAATACAGTTTTTTTTTACACAGTTTTATTAGCATATTGTCTACACTGGACAGTTTTCTTTAAATCTATGTTTACTCATGACAGTTGGTCTTTACACAGGACAGTTTTCTTTTGAGGGGTTTATTTAGAACACTGTCTACACAGGAAAATTTTTTTTGAACAGTAGGTACTCAATACTGTTGTAGTTAGAACAGAATATTCCTTAGACAGTTTTCTTTAGGTCAATGGCTTTTCAAGACAGTTTTCTTAAAACAGTGTCTAAACTAGACAGTTTTCTTTTAAATATAATATTCCTTAGACAGTTTTCTTTAGATCAATGTCTTTTCAAGACAGTTATCATAAGAGCACTGTCTACACAAGACAATTTTATTTAGAACCGAGTAGTTCTAAGACAGTTTTCTTTAGATCAATGTATATATAAGACAATTTTCTTTAGAGCAGTATCTACACAAGACAGTTTTCTTTTGAACAGTGTGTAAATTAAACAGATTAAAACAGATTAATTTTAAGACAGTTTTCTTTAGATCAGTGTTTACTAAAGACTGTTTTGTTTAGAGCAAAATCAATACATTTTTCGTTTGAACAGAGTATTTTTAAGGCTGTTTTCTTTAGAACATTGTCTACACAAACCAGTTTTCTTTAGAAGCGCCTATATTCCAGACAATTTTCTTAAAGCAATGTCTGCTCAAATCAGTTTTCTTTATAACAGTGAGCAGTCAACACAGTTTCATTCAAAACTGAGTTTTCTTAAGAATAGTGTCTACTTACCCTTGTTTTTCGGACAGTATATACTCAAGACAGTTTTCTTTAGAACAGTGTCTGTACTAGGCATTTCACTTTTGAACAGTGTGTACCCAAGACACTTTTATTTAGAACATATTATTCTTAGAGCAGTTTTCTCTAAACCAATGTCTATCTTAAGCGGTTTTCTTTAAAACATTATATTTTTTAAAAGAGTTTTTAACAGTATTTAAGCAGATTTCATTTGATCGGTGTTTATTCAAAACAATTATCACGAGATCAGTGTCTATTATACTATCACTTCCCTATTACTTAGACAATGCAAGAAGGATCTATCAAGGCTGAGTCGTCTGTCTGACGTTTCTCTTGTTTGTGTCCCTACGCATAGGGACTGTTATGAAAATGAACAAGCAGATGAACTTGCCCAGAACGAGATCCGCTCTTGATATGTCCAACGCCCGTTTCAGTAGTGTTAGGTTTTATCAAGAGCAGTATCCTCAGATTCTTTATTCAATAGGTAGAATAACAGAGACACAAGTAAAAGGGCCAAGTTACTGTGGACCTCTTCAAATGAAAAACGCACAAGACACCTTATAAACCGAAGTAGGCGGGATATATCTAGGTTGATAGTAGTTATATCAAGACACTGGGTGATAGGCAGACATGCAAGGCTCCCCTTCAATGAACAATGTCGCAGTTGCAAAGACAGGGAAAAGTAAGAAAACGGTCTTCTCTGTGAATACCCTGCCCTAGCCGTTAAGATAAACTGTTTTCTTGACAGTTACTTCATATCTAAACTTGGTAAGATATCTGGATCTAAGCTTAATGATATCCAGAGATGAAGGCTGAATCTATACTATACAATGCTACAATCGACTCTACTAGACAGTTCGCGTGTAGGGAACTACCACGTTAACAAATCAGCCAGTGTCTTCACTCAAGATATCTTCTTTAGAAAAGTGTTTTCTCGGTGTATTCTTAAGACAATTATATTACTATGTTTTTCATAATATTTACAAAAATTTTGTTTAAAATGCGAAATCTTTTTTAATCAAACAGTGTGTACCCAAGACACTTTTATTTAGAACAGATTATCCTTAGAGCAGTTTTCTTTAGACAAATGTCAATACAAAATCATTTTCTTTAAAACATTATCTTTTCAAAGCAGTTTTTAACAGTACCTAGGCAGTTTTCATTTAATCGGTGTTTATTCAAAACAATTGTCATTAGATCAGTGTCTTCACTAGAATATTTTTTTTGTAGAAAATTAGTTTTCTTTAGATCAGTGTCTCTTAAGACAGTATCTTATAATACACACTGAAACTAATCCATGCTTAACTTTATGTAACTACTTTTTTCGTAATATTTACGAAAATTTCGTGTAAAATATGAAATATTTTTTCTAATTTTACGAAAGTATGAAAACTTTTTGTTATATATTTTTCGTAAATTTATGTTAAATTAAACATAGTAATAATATTAATTACATTTTAATTAAATAAACTTTCGTTATATCTACTATCATTTCTTGTAAAATACGAAATATTAGATAATCAAATCCTTTTCTAATTTCACGAAAGTACGAAAACTTTTTGTAACATCTTTTTCGTAAATTTAAATGGATGTCAAAAATTTCCTTAAATGTTTAAAAACTGTGAAAAATTTCTTAAAGTTGCAATCAATTTTCACGTTTGTAATCGCTAAATCAAAAACTTGCACATTGACTTGTAAATAGCAATAAATGACATAATTTCAATTGTGACATAACTCAGGCAAACTTGTAAACATTTCCAAATCCAATTTTGATTGTGTTTTTTTTTTATAAACCCAATTTATGGCAGATATTAAATTAAAAAAAACCAAAACATAAATAAATTAAATGATTTTGATCATCTGAAAAAAAAAACAAGATAACATCTTCTCTCATAATTTAAAAAAACAAGCAAAATGAAAATTTCATTAATTTGTGAAGCCTTTACCGAAGTATTTATTTCCAAAATTTTGCATAAAAACATAAATTACAGTTTGGTGTGGTTTCTTTTACGATATTGAAAAATAATTAGGGAATAATATTCAAATCATCTAATAGATTAAATAAAAAAAAAAACATGTATAAAAAATTTATTTAAAAAAAAACAGTGTTGACAAATTTAAAATATGCGACAACAGTCTGGTACTAATTGTAAATTTATGCACTAATAAAACACACATGGACAAACAATTAAAATACCACAAAATAAATAAATAAATCCGACAGATAGTTTATATGTTAAAAGTATTTTAATTGTTTAAGGTTTATTTTAAAATTTTGTTAAATTTATTTATGTAATAAAACTTAATAGAGCATTATTTGTCACACTGCATTATCAAAGATCTAAATGAATTTAATTAAAAAAAAAAAAAATGTTAAAACATTTTGTTGTAACAAATTTTAAATTAATTTTTCTACAAGTTTTAAGCTTTAATATATTTAAATCGTTTACTTTTTTTTTTAATCAGCTTTTTTATTTTATTTCAATTTAAATATATTTTTGTTTAAATTCGTTGTTATTTATGTAATACCTTAACTATTACAAAATTTAACTGGAAGATGTTTACTATTAAATTAGGTTTTATTTTTTTTTCTTTCTTTTTTTCCCCTTCTTTCTTTATTTCTTTGCTTTAATTAAAGTAGAGAAATGTGTTTTTTTATTAAGCCCCACAAATCTCTTTTAAGTTAAAAACTTCCAGCAGCCAACTTTAAAATTAAACATAATTACGTTTTTTTTTAAACCACTTTCATCTCCCACATAATTTTTTTTATATCTGCTTCCGTATTAAAACTAATTATGGGTTTTATCGCACTAAGAAAGAAACAAAAGTAATGCAAAGAAATTAAATTTTTTTTCGCGGTATTTTTCTTTTATTCGCATGTTGTGTGAACTTTTATTTGTGGATCAGTGTGTCATGATGTCAGTGAGGTATCTGTTTTTTACTTTTGCGTTGTAAATAAAATTAGATTATCTGTTGAAGTTACAGTGGTTGTAGAGAAAGAAAAGTAACATTTCTTTTCAAATATCTAGGAGTTTAAAGATCGCAATATTTCAAATTTATAAATTCATTTGATATTTTTATCGATATTTCAAGAAAAGGCAGCAAAAACGAAAGACTTAAGACAAGAACTTTTTATTTTGTTATACCTTCACATCACTTTAGTGGGGAGGGTATATTGGGTTTGTGTTGATGTGTGTAACGCACAATAATATGGTCCTATACCCACCTAGAATCATTTTCTGAGTCGATTTAGCTATGTCCGTCTGTCTGTCCGTCTATCTGTCTGTCTGTCTGAACATATCAAACTACAGGTCGTAATTTTGAAGATAATTCAATGAAATGTGGTAAATGATCTTCTATAGTCCCAGGGACGAAGCCTATTGAAACGATCGGTTTATTACTCAACCTAGCCCCCATACAATCAAACTACAGATCGCAATTTTGAAGATAATTCAATGAAATTCAATTGAATTTGCCGCCGAAACCAAATTTCATTAATAGTGTATAATAAGAACAAAAATTTATGATATATGTTCGTTGTTGTTTTCACAAATAAACTTCTTTGGTGTAAATGTAGCATGTTGTTGTTTTTAGTGTTTTACTAGGTAATGACAAAAATTCATATTTTCAAAGTTTATTTCGAAATTTTGCTCATATTTCCTTTTAGCTATGAACCGATTTTTTTAAAAGCAAACTTCCTGAAAGTATGTGCTATAGAACTATTTAAGACATGGATCCCGAAGATATCTTGGGTCTTCAAAAAATTGATTTCAACAGATAGACAGACATAAAGATGTGTTAAGCTTAAAGAACCTACTATCTATAACAATATACACTCTATAGGGTCAGAAATTTTACCCTCTTACGAAGGTGAAAATAAATGTTTATAGTTCAAAACCTTTTATCGTTTTGAGCTTATTTACTTCAATTACCTATTTTTATTAACAAGAAATATTCTTCTCGTATTTTAGCCTTCCCTTTGCCCATATTGATTTTACCCTACACCACTCTATTTACATTTACCTTAAAGTATCAATAATCTGGTGGACTGCTTTAGACAAAAAGTGCAATATCAAACTGCTACAGGGAGTTCAGCGTACATGCTGCTTGGGTATAAGTGGTGCCATGTGTACTACTTCAACCAAGGCTCTGGAAATGTTGCTAGATATTCAATATATATTTAAGAAATGAGGCGGCGCTTACAGCCGAAGGGCTCTTTACTTTAGACGAACTGGCCAAAAGCGGTTATAGAATACGTCATTAATTTATACTGGACACAATGGAAGGTTATACACAATCACTGGATGTGCCTGATCGTATACCAGACACAGAATATGTCGGAAACTTTGAAACGCTGATCCCAGATAGAATGTCTTAGTCAAGCGGAACATTAGAGCAAATTCCATTGGGAATCCGTTGTTACACGGATGGTTCTAAATTGGGGGACAAAGTGGGGCTGGATTTCTATATTGAAGACCCAGAAACAGACAAAATCATAACACAAGTTTCCAGGCAGAAGTACGAGCAATAACGGAATGCGTAAATTGGATTAGTATAAATATGGCTCCCACAGCGCTTAATATATTTACCGACAACCAGAAGGCAATTAGGGCGATATCAGGCGATAGAATTAAATCTAAGACCGTATTGGATTGTAAGAAAGCTTTAACTGAATACTCTCCCAGGGAAGGGAGCTCGAGGAAGTTAACCTGAGAAACGCAAAACCATCTTGGAATAATGAAACTGTGGGTAGAACCACGAAGATCCTTTGGGGTGACCCTGATGAGAGCAAGACGAAAAATCTCCTCAAAATGAGCAAGTCTGAAGTTAGTATGATGGTACGTATTCTGAGTGGACACACAGGATTACAAGCACATCTATACAAAATTGGACGTGCGGATTCAGACGAATGTAGAGCATGTGGAGAGGACAGTGAAAAGAAATAGTGGGCAATCTACATTATTTCCCAAATATAATTATGAATGTTAAAGAATTTTTTTTTACACAGTTTTACTCATTCCAAATATCAAACAAATCTTAGCAATAGATCAATATTTGTGTAATATTTCTGCCTTAAAACTGATCATTTTTTGGAACCTATCGTATTTTCCCAGGACAGATAGACGGACGAACGGGGTTAGATTGTCTTATTATATGATAAAAACACTGCATACGTATACTTTTTGAAAAAATTTCTAAGCTGGCGGACGGACGGACGGACGGGGTTAAATTTTCTTAAATATAACATGGACTCAGTATATATTTAGGGATCTACAA
>NW_023997845.1:0-16264 GCF_015586225.1 Lucilia sericata
GAACAGAACTAGAACAGAACTAGAACAACTAGAACAGAACTAGAACACACTAGAACAGAACTAGAACAGAACTAGAACTGAACTAGAACTGATCTAGAACTGAACTACACTGAAAAAAATGCATTGCCTAATATATACGAAAATGTCGTACATTGTACGAATCGTTCGTTGTTTCGCAACACGAATTTCTTTCGTAATATATACGAAATTGTACGAAATATTTTAGTATAATGCAAAAATAATCTTGGAAAAATTAATTTACATAAATTGAAAGAAGTGAATTTTGAATAAATATGGTAAAATTTACGAAATACTAATTTATGCAAACATTTTTGTTCATTTTAAAATAATTTTTCTAATTCTAGTTCAAAATTATTCTCCACACGAATTTTTAATTTTTTTATGAAAATAATTCGTGAATAATATTATACTTTTTCTAAATTTTATAAAAATGTTGTGTAGTTTTATTTAATGATAATATAATTAATATCATTATGTTTAATTTCGCTAAAATTTAAGAAAAAATATTACGAAAGGTTTTCGTACTTTCGTAAAAATAGAAAAGGATTTTATTAATTAATATTTCGTTTTATACACGAAATTTTTGTAAATATTACGAAAATAGAAGTTACGAAATTTTTTTCGTAAAGTTGAGCATGGATTATTTTCAGTGTAGAACTGAAGTAGAACTGAAGTAACACACTGCTATAACTGAGCGAAAATTCCTTAAAATTAATTTCGTGCTTTATGCGAAAATGTATTATGTAGTAAAAAGCATTAAAAGGCACAAATTTTAGTCCGAAAATAACTGATATGGATGCACTGATGCCGCTTAATTCATAATGATAACAATAACTATGTAGCATCAAACTTAATAAGAAGAATTTATGAAATGTATCAAATCATTCACCTTTTTTCCTTTTGTTCTTTCTCAAATAAAGATGTCAGCGCTGATTCATTTGCATACTTATTTTATTTTAAAACACTATTTATTTTTTGACGACAGGCACATACATATGGACATATTTACAAACATCATTCATCATATAATCATGATTGCTATTTTCTTATTTACATACATATATTAGAGCAACAACAATTACAACAATGATTGTTAATGCTCTAATAATACCACCTCCACAACGTTTTTACCATAACTCTCTTTTTGTAAAAATTTCACCACACTTCTTCACAAACATCTTTTTACAGACGTTTTGCCTTACTCCTCCTACTTCCCTTCTGTTCGATAAACGTTTTTTATCAACCAAAACGAATGGGCCGGCAAAAGAAAACAAGCGACCGATGCTTCGCCTAACATAATTGCATGTAATTTTTGGCAAATTTCTAACATTTTTTTCCCTTAATAATTTAACACTTTGCATAAACATTTTTCTATAAAACTATTAATTAACCTTCTAAAAACATTTACCAACAAATATATTTTCATTTAAACGATTAATCAAAATGCGAGATTTAATTTAATTGAACTAGGAATTCTACTTCAAACAACCGAACACTTTAGAATTTTTTAGAAAACTAGGAAGAAGGAGAAGAAGGCACAGAACTAAAGCAACAAATGACAATAGTTACTGTCACTGTTGTTGTTGTTATTATTAGCATTCTACTTAAAGAGAAAACAATAACAAGAACAACAACAACTGGAACAAGTAATGCTTTGGTTCAGGCATGGAAAATTGAAATTTTAGAATAGTACCATCATAATAACAAAAATAGTAATGTTTTATGTTTTAAAGAACTATACTAGCTAGTTTAGACGATACTAGACTATAGACTAGACTATAGACTAGGCTATAGACTAGACTATAGACTAGACAATAGACTAGACTATAGACTAGACTATAGACTAGACTAGACTATAGACTAGAATATAGACTAGACTATAGACTAGACTATAGACTAGACTATAGACTAGACTATAGACTAGACAATAGACTAGACTATAGACTAGACTATAAACTAGACTATAGACTAGACTATAGACTAGACTATAGACTAGACTAGACTAGACTATAGACTAATAGACTAGACTATAGACTAGACTATAGACTAGACTATGACATACTAGCTAGACTACTAGACTAGACTATAGGACTAGACTATAGACTAGACTATAGACTAGACTATAGACTAGACTATAGACTAGACTATAGACTAGACTATAGACTAGACTATAGACTAGGACTATAGACTAGACTATAGACTAGACTATAGACTAGACTATAGACTAGACTATAGACTAGACTATAGACTAGGACTATAGACTAGACTATAGACTAGACTATAGACTAGACTATAGACTAGACTATAGGACTAGACTATAGACTAGACTATAGACTAGACTATAGACTAGACTAAAGACTAGACTATAGACTAGACTCTAGACTAGACTATAGACTAGACTAGACTATAGACTAGACTATAAACTAGACTATAGACTAGACTATAGACTAGACTATAGAATAGGCTATAGAATAGGCTATAGAATAGGCTATAGACTATAGACTAGACTATAGACTAGACTATAGACTAGACTATATACTAGACTATAGACTAGACTATAGACTAGACTATAGACTAGACTATAGACTAGACTATAGACTAGACTATAGACTAGACTATAGACTAGACTATAGACTAGACTATAGACTAGACTATAGACTAGACTATAGACTAGACTATAGACTAGACTATAGACTAGACTATAGACTAGACTATAGACTAGACTATAGACTAGACTATAGACTAGACTATAGACTAGACGATAGACTAGACTATAGACTAGACTATAGACTAGACTATAGACTAGACTATAGAATAGGCTATAAACTATAGACTAGACTATAGACTAGACTATAGACTAGACTATAGACTAGACTATAGACTAGACTATAGACTAGACTATAGACTAGACTATAGACTAGACTATAGACTAGACTATAGACTAGACTATAGACTAGACTATAGACTAGACTATAGAATAGGCTATAGACTATAGACTAGACTATAGACTAAACTATAGAATAGGCTATAGACTATAGACTAGACTATAGACTAGACTATAGACTAGACTATAGACTAGACTATAGACTAGACTATAGACTAGACTATAGACTAGACTATAGACTAGACTATAGACTAGACTATAGACTAGACTATAGACTAGACTATAGACTAGACTATAGACTAGGACTATAGACTAGACTATAGACTAGACTGTAGACTAGACTATAGACTACACTATAGACTATACTATAGACTAGACTGTAGACTAGACTATAGACTAGACTATAGACTAGACTATAGACGAGACTATAGACTAGACTATAGACTAGACTATAAACTAGACTATAGACTAGACTATAGACTAGACTATAGACTAGACTATAGACTATAGACTAACTATAGACTATAGACTAAACTATAGACTAGACTATAGACTAGACTATAGACTAGACTAGACTATAGATAGACATAGACTAACTATAGACTAGACTATAGACTAGACTATAGACTAGACTAGACTAGACTAGACTAGACTAGACTAGACTAGACTACTAGACTAGACTATAGACTAGACTAGACTATAGACTAGACTAGACTATAGACTAGACTATAGACTAGACTATAGACTAGACTATAGACTAGACTATAGACTAGACTATAGACTAGACTATAGACTAGACTATAGACTAGACTATAGACTAGACTATAGACTAGACTATAGACTAGACTATAGACTAGACTATAGACTAGACTATAGACTAGACTATAGACTAGACTATAGACTAGACTATAGACTAGACTATAGACTAGACTATAGACTAGACTATAGACTAGACTATACTAGACTATAGACTAGACTATAGACTAGACTATAGACTAGACTATAGACTAGACTATAGACTAGACTATAGACTAGACTATAGACTAGACTATAGACTAGACTATAGACTAGACTATAGACTAGACTATTTATCCATAGTTTAGCACGTTGGCTATTTATCAAAAATTTTTTATTAACAAAAGGTACCGTAAATGTCGTGGGGTAGTATGGTATTTTACGATATAAAATTGTACTAAAAAAGTAATATAGTACTGAATTTTCCATGCCTGCTTTGGTTATTGTTTTATTTCTTTAGTTTCTTAAAAATTCTAAAGTGTTCGGTTGTTGAGTGTTGACAGTCCCGTTTAAATCAATTTAAAAGTGTTAATTAGTTGTTAATATTAAAATATTTTTGTTGTAAAATGTTAAACAAATGTTAAATTATATTTGTATATAAAAATATTAATGAAAAGTGTTTTAGAAATTTTTAAAAAAAAAAGTGTTAAAAAACTTTTGTAAAAAATGCAATTTGCCAAAAATATTAATGTCATTACGAGGTGGCTTTCGCTGTTTTTCGTTTCCAGGGCCATACGTAAGCAGAACAAAAACAAAAAGAGTGTTGTTAAAAGAGGTGAACAAGTGGAGAATACATATGTTAATAATGTGCTAAATTGTTGTTGTTATTGCATTTATTGACAGAAGTAAAGAAGCAAGCATTAACATGAAAAAATATTTGGGCAAATATGAGAAAAAAGTGATAAAGTTTTGCGGGCAAATAAGGAAGCAACAACAACAAGAACTAAAAGAAAGGTAAGTGTTCTCTAAAAATAAAAGTTTTAATTATTTTATACTCTTCACCATTGCGAGAAGTAAGTGAGGACATATAAAAGTAGTACTTTTCCTTCATCGAGTCGTACTTTTTGAATTCTCTATAATATTGATCCTAGAAACATGAAGTTAAGCATGTAGATCAGAACGTATAAAAGGGAACTTATTGGTACTTTTTCGTTCTATAAAAGGTATTTTTTGAATTTTCTATAATATTGATTATAGAAAAATGAAACTAAGCATGTAGAGCCTGGATTAATGGAGAACCTATAAAGTTGGACTTTTTTGTAAATGGTACTTTTTCGTTCTTCTAAAGGTACTTCTAGAATTTCTCTAATATTAAACATAGAAACATAAAATTAAGCCTGTAGATCCCGGATTAAGTGAGAACCTATAAAAGGGGACATTTTGGTACTTTTTCGTTCTTCATAAGTTACTTTTTGAATTTTCTATAATATTGAACCTGAAAAGAAGAAATTACGCTTGTTGAGCTTGACAAAGATCTTCTATCTATCTATCTATCTATCCTATCTATCTATCTTTTTTTTTTTTTTTTTTTTTTTAGGTATTCATTTATTTATTTATTGAAATTTTGATATTACATTTACATTTGAACTTAAGAATAATCCCGCGCAGCCATTTGGCTTGTCTGCAGGATATGGTTAGTACATACATATGTACATGCGAATATATATTACATTTCATTTTTGTATTTCATTGTGTTTCTATGTAAAACTTTTTAATTTTAACTTTTTTTAGATTTGTGTTAGTAATGTTTAATAAATATGTGGGTAGTTGATTAAATATATTTGGTAGTGTGACGGATAGAGTATTTTTGCCATAGTTGTTCTTGTGTCGTTCCACCTTGTATCTTCCTTCTACACGTCGCCTCGTATTGTAGTTGTGGTCGATAGGTTTCAGGAAGCGATGATCGTTGTAAAATTCATTTATCAATGTAGTATGATATAGACTTTGTATATTTAATATTTGTAGTTTGTAAGCGATGGTAGTTGTTGCTTGGTATGTGGTGTTGCTGTTTGTGTTGTTGCCTGGAATAGTTTGTGTTGGGTAGTTCGAATCTAGGGTTCTTGTATTGTTGTTGTTGTATACATTAAGGTTGTTTCTTATGTTGCTTTGGTTTATACTGGAGTTGTGTGTACAAGTTTGGTTTAAGTTGATATTAACTTCTGTGTTGACGTTATTACTGTGGTGATTGTTTGTATTTATTGTGTGTGTGCTGTTTTGTGAGCTGTTATCGATTATGAAAAGGTTGTTGCGATTGTTTGTTGTACCATATATTAGGGTAGGTTCTATTTGTTCGCCGTTATGTTGTTTGTTTTTTAATAAGATCTTTAATATTTGATTTTGGGTTTGTTGAAGGGATTTGCAATAAGTAGAGTTGCCCCATGCTGTTATACCATGCCTAATATATGACTCAACAAGCGAGTAATAGGCTTGTTTGAGTACACCGAAAGTACGACTATAGGAAACTTCCTTAATTTCTTTCTAACATGCTGTATGTGCGTTAGCCATTTGAAATTTGCATCCACATATACGCCGAGATATTTGTATGAATTAACAATCTCTATAATAGTAGAACATGTGTCATTAATGTTCTGATTCTGGGTGTTATGTAGGCATTGGAAATCATGAAAATATATATTGATTTCAGTGCTAGTATGATGTTTTGGTTTTATGTGCATGAGTTTAGTTTTGGTTGCGTTGATAACTAGTCCATTATCGTGGCACCATCTAGAAACTTGGTTGAGTTGCGTTTGCATTATATCGCTGGCTATTTCAGCGTTTTTATGTGTTACCACAATAGCTGTGTCGTCCGCATAAGCAAAAACAGAACATTCACTAAGCATTTCAATCATTTCGTTGGCATATATTAGATATAGTATAGGACCTAGTTTTGATCCTTGAGGGACACCATTGTCCGTGGTTGTTTCTGTGCTAAATGTGTCATCTATTTTCACATGATATGTTCTGAGCTCTAAATAGTTTTGAACCATAGTAGGCAGTTACCTCTAACACCGTTTCGTTCTAATATGTTCAATAAGTTGCTGGTGGAAAGCGTATCAAAGGCTTTACGGAAGTCAATGAAAAGTGCAAGGCAATGATAATTATCTTCTAGATGCTTATTGATGTGTGTAGCAAAATTTCCCAAAAGTTTCTATCTATCTATCTATCTATCTATCTATCTTCTATCTATCTATCTATCTATCTATCTATTCTATCTATCTATCATCTATCTATCTATCTATCTTCTATCTATCCTATCTATCTATCTATCTATCTATCTATCTATCTATCTATCTATCTATCTATCTATCTATCTATCTATCTAGCCTATCTGTCTATCTATCTTCTATCTATCTATCTATCTATCTTTATCTATCTATCTATCTATCTAATCTATCTATCTATCTATCTATACTATCTATCTATCTATCTCTATCTATCTATCTATCTATCTATCTATCTATCTATCTATCTATCTATCTCTATCTATCTATCTATCTATCTATCTATCTATCTATCTCTATCTATCTATCTATCTATCTATCTATCTATCTATCTATCTATCTATCTATCTATCTATCTATCTATCTATCTATCTATCTATCTATCTATCTATCTATCTAGCTATCTATCTATCTATCTATCTATCTATCTATCTATCTATCTATCTATCTATCTATCTATCTATCTATCTATCTATCTATCTATCTATCTATCTATCTATCTATCTATCTATCTATCTATCTATCTATCTATCTATCTATCTATCTATCTATCTATCTATCTATCTATCTATCTATCTATCTATCTATCTATCTATCTATCTATCTATCTATCTATCTATCTATCTATCTATCATCTATCTATCTTCTATCTATCTATCTATCTATCTATCTATCTATCTATCTATCTATCTATCTATCTATCTATCTATCTATCTATCTATCTATCTATCTATCTATCTATCTATCTATCTATCTATCTATATATCTATCTATCTATCTATCTATCTATCTATCTCTACTATCTATCTATCTATCTATCTATCTATCTATCTATCTATCTATCTATCTATCTATCTATCTATCTATCTATCTATCTATCTATCTATCTATCTATCTATCTATCTATCTATCTATCTATCTATCTATCTATCTATCTATCTATCTATCTATCTATCTATCTATCTATCTATCTATCTATCTATCTATCTATCTATCTATCTATCTATCTATCTATCTATCTATCTATATCTATATCTATCTATCTATATCTATCTATCTATCTATCTATCTATCTATCTATATCTATCTATCTATCTATCTATCTATCATCTATCTATCTATCTATCTATCTATCTATCTATCTATCTATCTATCTATCTATCTATCTATCTATCTATCTATCTATCTATCTATCTATCTATCTATCTAATCTATCTATCTATCTATCTATCTAGTCTATCTATCTATCTATCTATCTATCTATCTATCTATCTATCTAGCTATATCTATCTATCTATCTATCTATCTATCTATCTATCTATCTATCTATCTATCTATCTATCTATCTATCTATCTATCTATCTATCTATCTATCTATCTATGTCTGTCTATCCTTAATACAGTTGCCAATATTAAAGGAAAGGAAAAAAACAATATATGTTTCTTTTTGAGTTAATATAAAAAGTAACTTAATCCTTTGAATTTCGAAGTTATTTAGAATTGAAGTTAATCAGATTAACATTTATTTAAAATACTCTATGCAAATTCCATTGTCTTATTTATTTTTCTCAAAAAAAAAGAAGAAAATCTCTTGTCAAAATTTGTAAATCTTTTTTGTTTAAATTCAAATATGCTGCTACTGTCTGTAGTAGCGTTATCAAGAGTTACTTTTTGGAAATATGTTAAATCTATATTGTTTGGATTTTATTGTTATTATTATTATTATTTTTTTTTTTTTTTTTGTTAAACAAATGTGTATTTTTGCTGACTTACGATAAGAAGTTCCATTTATTTTTCTTCTTAATCCAGTTGGGATATTTATATTTGAAATGTACACTCTTCTGCTAAAATAACAACACGAACATTGTTTGAGGTTTTACAAAAAGTAAACAGACAATTTGTACTTTTTAGTTGACTTTAAGTAAATAAAAATAAAGAAATATTGAATTGTTGGTGACTTAAGTTACATATAGAACTCAGAAAAAAAAAGGAAGTAAATTGTAAAAACAATCATAAATATGAAACTTTGTATATTTTATTAACATATTTGTTGAAAAGTTTTTTTCTTAAATTTTATGCTAAAAAACTCAACAAGTACGTTTTATATTGCTATTGTCCCCACCTCCTCGAAACCTTCTGCTACTTGGCTTGATCATGGCAAGGGTCTTGAGTGTAAAAAATATAAACACTATTGTATGTATGTACGCAAATATTATTGTAAATCTGTTAAAGAAATTTAAAACGCAATAATATTTTTTTTTTTTTAATTTAATTATGTTAAACGACACTTTATTTTCTGACTCCTATCAAATAATAAACCCATCATATTCCTATCAAAATGCAAATAATTTGAAAATAAACAATAATAAACATTCATCATTAAATTCGAATTCATAGGACTGCAGAGAATTATAATCATTGTAATTGTTGGTTTTTGTAAAGTATTGAATTCTGTTTAAATAAAACCCTATTTAAAAGTTTTTATCAGAGTCTTATGTATGTGCATGTAGGCAAATATTATTATTAGGGTGTGTTTTGATAAGACACCGCAATTTTGAACATCCAGTCAGGAATGTATTAATATGAACCCATGTCGGATATGTTCAATCATTATATATTAAATTTTAATAACGATAAGCGATATAAATTGGATGTCACTCCTTTTTTGTGCAAAATTTATAATCAGTATCTGTTTTACCATCAGTATTGGACAAATAAACCCGATTCTAGAAATAAGCTGTAGTCTGTACAAGATTATAACAACATTTATTAAGTCATGCTTCTATACAGGATAAGATAAAATATACTCAAGTAATTCGAAAAACATTCAGATTAGTGGGAGTTATCGGACCTTTTGTATGTCATGCCCTTTTGCGGCTCACTTTTGTATTACTTTGCTTCAAATTAGAGATACGATACGAACCTATTGCATTAGATAGATAGATAGATAGATAGATAGATAGATAGATAGATAGATTAGATAGATAGATAGATAGATAGATAGATAGATAGATAGATAGATAGATAGATAGATAGATAGATAGATAGATAGATAGATAGATCGAAAGATAGATAGATAGATAGATAGATAGATAGATAGATAGATAGATAGATAGATAGATAGATAGATAGATAGATAGATAGATAGATAGATAGATAGATAGATAGATAGATAGATAGATTAGATAGATAGATAGATAGATAGATAGAGTAGATAGATAGATAGATAGATAGATAGATAGATAGATAGATAGATAGATAGATAGATAGATAGATAGATAGATAGATAGAGTAGATAGATAGATAGATAGATAGATAGATAGATAGATAGATAGAAGATAGATAGATAGATAGATAGATAGATAGATAGATAGATAGATAGATAGATAGATAGATAGATAGATAGATAGATAGATAGATAGATAGATAGATAGATAGATAGATAGATAGATAGATAGATAGATAGATAGATAGATAGATAGATAGATAGATAGATAGATAGATAGATAGATAGATAGATAGATAGATAGATAGATAGATAGATAGATAGATAGATAGATAGATAGATAGATAGATAGATAGATAGATAGATAGATAGATAGATAGATAGATAGATAGATAGATAGATAGATAGATAGATAGATAGATAGATAGATAGATAGATAGATAGATAGATAGATAGATAGATAGATAGATAGATAGATAGATAGATAGATAGATAGATAGATAGATAGATAGATAGATAGATAGATAGATAGATAGATAGATAGATAGATAGATAGATAGATAGATAGATAGATAGATAGAGATAGATAGATAGATAGATAGATAGATAGATAGATAGATAGATAGATAGATAGATAGATAGATAGTAGATAGATAGATAGTAGTTAGTCAGTTAGTTAGTTTAGTTAGTTAGTTAGTTAGTTAGTTAGTTAGTAGTTTAGTTAACTAATTTATTTATTCATTTATATAGTCCAATTTTCTATTTATTCCCTATATATTCATTCATTCATTCATTAATTCGTTCCTTCTTTTCTTATTTTGGAGAATGTATATTGCACTAGATCTTAAGGTATTCACCTATGTCTGTTTTGTTGTTCTTTCCTCAATACTCATCTCCAGTTCTCTTCCTCACGTTCCTTACTCAATATTAATTTCCAATTTTCCTAACCCAGCATGGGACCATAACGGAAGTACCTTGTTTAAATTTTTAAGAGTAACTCTTAAAATAGCTTTCAAATATTCTATACAATTTTAATGAGAATTCTTGACTTCAACAAGCTATACTCGTTGTCGTATTGGTTACAATACATTTCCTTCCTTTACACCACTTTCCGTTAGAGAAATCCTTAAAGAAAAGCACCTGAAATTATTTGTTTTCTTTAGTTACAGTTTAGTCCTTTTTTTCAATTTTACGTTTTTGCCAACAAAAGAATTCAATAGAGGATTTGATGGATGATTTGTTGTTGGAAAGAGTGAGTAAAATATTTGGTTGTATGCCACATGTTTTGTGTGTGCAACTTTTTGGTTACATTTACTTCACATTTATGCCACACAAACTGTACAAAGAAGAATATGAAAAGTATAAAGTAATGAAATAATAAAAGTGTCATTTTTTGTGACATTCACAAGGATACTTTTTCTTGTATGTGTGTTTTCTATTTCATTGTTTAACTGTATTTAGATTCTATTACTCTATAGAGTATTTGAGGAAAAAAACAAAACATACATTAAGTTCAGTCCTGCCAAAGGAGTTTATTTTGCAGTCAACGGACTGTCTACGTGTGTTTTACAAACTGTCTGTTTATCACAAGGATTTTTGCTTCATTTTCATGAATGGATTTCTATTGTCAAAAGAAAAGAAAAAAGAAAATTTGTTTTGTAATACCAGTCAGAGTCCCTTTTATTGAATTACAATTTATTGTCTATTAAATGCTTTAGAAACAAACCAAATCTTTAAATGTCTAAATTCGTTTCGCACTTGTTTTTATTTTCTCCCACATAAAGAGTTTTTGTTTCGGCTTCATTGCAGAATAATTTATTAACTTGAATTAAAGATTCTATAGAATTTTATATGACACCTGGCTGTTGGCAGAAGAAGAAAAGATCAACATGACATTTAGACTTTTAAAAATCAATGAATATTTAAAGATGTTTATATATGATTTGAATTGATAATTTCAAGGTTGTAGAAGTTATTTTGGGTATTTGAAATGAACAGTAGGTTTCTCGCTTGAGGCAAATGGAAACACTTAGTTTAAAGATGAGTGTGTGTTTGAAGAAGTTCTTAAACTGAAGGAGTTGATACTTAGACGGAATGAAGTAACTGAAGTCTTTTAAGCACTTTACCTCAGACCAGTTGGATACTATGGATGTATTGTATATAACTGAACTAGAACATATCTAGAACAGAACTAGAACAGAACTAGAACTAGAACAGAACTAGAACAGAACTAGAACAGAACTAGAACAGAATTAGAACAGAACTAGAACAGAACTAGAACAGAACTAGAACAGAACTAGAACAGAACTAGAACAGAAATAGAACAGAAATAGAACAGAATAGAACAGAAATAGAACAGAACTAGAACAGAACTAGAACAGAACTAGAACAGAACTAGAACAGAACTTGAACAGAACTTGAACAGAACAGAACAGAACAGAACAGAACAACAAAACTAGAACAGAACTAGAACGAACTAGAACAACTAGAACAGAACTAGAACAGAACTAGAACAGAACTAGAACAGAACTAGAACAGAACTAGAACAGAACTAGAACAGAACTAGAACGAACTAGAACAGAACTAGAACAGAACTAGAACAGAACTAGAACAGAACTAGAACAGAACTAGAACAGAACTAGAACAGAACTAGAACAGAACTAGAACAGAACTAGAACAGAACTAGAACAGAAACTAGAACAGAACTAGAACAGAACTAGAACAGAACAGAACTAGAACAGAACTAGAACAGAACTAGAACGAACTAGAACAGAACTAGAACAGAACTAGAACAGAACTAGAACAGAACTGAACAGAACTACAACAGAACTAGAACAGAACTAGAACAGAACTAGAACAGAACTAGAACAGAACTAGAACAGAACTAGAACAGAACTAGAACAGAACTAGAACAGAACTAGAACAGAACTAGAACAGAACTAGAACAGAACTAGAACTAGAACAGAACTAGAACAGAACTAGAACAGAACTAGAACAGAACTAGAACAGAACTAGAACAGAACTAGAACAGAACTAGAAACAGAACTAGAACAGAACTAGAACAGAACTAGAACAGAACTAACAGAAACGACTAGAACAGAACTAGAACAGAACTAGAACAGAACTAGAACAGAACTAGAACAGAACTAGAACAGAACTAGAACAGAACTAGAACAGAACTAGAACAGAACTAGAACAGAACTAGAACAGAACTAGAACAGAACTAGAACAGAACTAGAACAGAACTAGAACAGAACTAGAACAGAACTAGAACAGAACTAGAACAGAACTAGAACAGAACTAGAACAGAACTAGAACAGAACTAGAACAGAACTAGAACAGAACTAGAACAGAACTAGAACAAACTAGAACAGAACTAGAACAGAACTAGAACAGAACTAGAACAGAACTAGAACAGAACTAGAACAGAACTAGAACAGAACTAGAACAGAACTAGAACAGAACTAGAACAGAACTAGAACTAGAACTAGACAGAACTAGAACAGAACTAGAACAGAACTAGAACAGAACTAGAACAGAACTAGAACAGAACTAGAACAGAACTAGAACAGAACTAGAACAGAACTAGAACAGAACTAGAACAGAACTAGAACAGAACTAGAACAGAACTAGAACAGAACTAGAACAGAACTAGAACAGAACTAGAACAGAACTAGAACAGAACTAGAACAGAACTAGAATTAGAACAGAACTAGAATTAGAACAGAACTAGAATTAGAACAGAACTAGAACAGAACTAGAACAGAACTAGAACAGAACTAGAACAGAACTAGAACAGAACTAGAACAGAACTAGAACAGAACTAGAACAGAACTAGAACAGAACTAAAACAGAACAGAACTAGAACAGAACTAGAACAGAACTAGAACAGAACTAGAACAGAACTAAAACAGAACAGAACTAGAACATAACAGAACTAGAACAGAACTAGAACAGAATTAGAACAGAACTAGAACAGAACTAGAACAGAACAGAACTAGAACAGAACTAGAACAGAACTAGAACAGAACTAGAACAGAACAGAACTAGAACAGAACTAGAACAGAACTAGAACAGAACTAGAACAGAACTAGAACAGAACTAGAACAGAACTAGAACAGAACTAGAACAGAACTAGAAACATAGAACAGAACAGCACTAAAACTGACAATGTTAAGTTTTGATAGTTAAGAATTTGCGAACCCCTTAACCTTCAAATCATTTCATTAACTTTAAATTGCATACAATACAATTATCATTAAGTTTCAGTTTATAAATGAAAAATCAGAAATTTATCCCTTTTTTCCATTTTCCATGCTTTGATTGCCATCATCATGTTTGCAGACATCAATCATCAATACCCAATTGAATTTAATGTTTGCCTTGCGGCCCTCTTCCTGTCTACTGATGACACAATGATGCTTGTGCAATGGCGAAGAAAAAAAAAAAACAAATGGACAATTGACTGCTTTAATTAATCCCAATATACAGTAGGAGTTCACAATAAAGGGATTTAATTAGATGAGTTTATAAAAGAAATATTTGTTGTTAGTGATGGACAAAATCATTTGGATGAATGTTTAAACATGTTATAGAATAAAACTTAATATGAGTCAAATTAAATTGTAAAAAAATATTGACATCAGGATTTTAATAGAGTTATAATTTTGGATTTGAAAGAAAGGGTGGGGCGGGAGAGTAATTGTCCTTGGATATAATAGTTCATATATAGCCGTTGTGATAAAACATTTTTTAATCCCTGGGAATTAATAGTGGTTAAAATAAACTTCATGATTTATTAACCACCCAAGCGTAAATATTTTTTTTTTTTTTTTGCTAATTTTTAACCACAACAAAAAATCTAATAACTTATTTACTTTTATATTGTTAATTAAATATTGTCATTTAACTCATAGATAATAATATATCGTTGTACAAAAAATCTTTATGAATAAATAATTTAAATATTCATACAGATTTCTATTGATTTATGGTTGTTTTGTTGTTTTCTGTCTATCTAAAAAGTTATTAATTTACTTGCGATTAAAAGTGTTATTAATTAACTTTTTTTTAAAAAACAATTGTTAAATTTACCACATATTGTTTATATTTATTTATTATGTATTTAAATAAATACCATAAAATAATTAAGTTAAATAATAAATGATTTGTTTTAAAATTTGTGCAATTGAGAGTGTAATAATGCGATATTTATTACACAACTAAATTATAATGAAATAAACAATAATGTGAGTAAAGTATTAAAGTTAAATAATACTATAATAATAAAACTGTCAATAATACTTGTAGTAAAGCTAAAGAAATTTTATCAAAAATGCAAATTTTTCAAAATTTTTACAATAAATATTTATTCAAAATATTGTCCATTTGCCCACGAACAGGATCTAGGTTCTGTTTCAGTTCTGTTCTAGTTCTGTTCTAGTTCTGTTCGGTTCTGTTCTAGTTCTGTTCTAGTTTGCTAGTTCTTTCTGTTCTAGTTCTGTTCTAGTTCTGTTCTAGTTCTGTTCTGTTCTGTTCTAGTTCTGTTCTAGTTCTGTTCTAGTTCTGTTCTAGTTCTGTTCTAGTTCTGTTCTAGTTCTGTTCTAGTTCTGTTCTAGTTTGTTCTAGTTCTGTTCTAGTTCTGTTCAGTTCTGTCTATTTGTTCTAGTTCTGATCTAGTTCTGTTCTGGTTCTGTTCTAGTTCTGTTCTAGTTCTGTTCTAGTTCTGTTTCTAGTTCTGTTCTAGTTCTGTTCTAGTTCTGTTCTAGTTCTGTTCTAGTTCTGTCTAGTTCTGTTCTAGTTCTGTTCTAGTTCTGTTCTAGTTCTGTTCTAGTTCTGTTCTAGTTCTGTTCTAGTTCTGTTCTTCTAGTTCTGTTCTAGTTCTGTTCTAGTTGTTCTAGTTCTGTTTATCGTTCTGTTTTAGTTCTGTTCTAGTTCTGTCTAGTTTCTGTTCTAGTTCTGTTCTAGTTCTGTTCTAGTTCTGTTCTAGTTCTGTTCTAGTTCTGTTCTAGTCTGTAGTTCTGTTCTAGTTCTGTTCTAGTTCTGTTTAGTAGTTCTGTTCTAGTTCTGTTCTAGTTCTGTTCTAGTTCTGTTCTAGTTCTGTTCTAGTTCTGTTCT
>NW_023997846.1:0-5000 GCF_015586225.1 Lucilia sericata
GTATACAAGATTCGGCACAGCCGAATATAACACTCTTACTTGTTATGATTTTAATATTTTATAATTATTATAATAATGGTGGTGCATTTTTCTATAAAGGACATTGTAATCTATTAACTTACATTATTTATCATAAGATCATTAGATTATGTTTATTCAAATTATTTTGCTTGCAATTTAATATCGAATAAATTCTTTTGATTTTGATAAGCGTTGATAGATTTATTATATACAGTGCTTAAATATTATATTTTATAATATCATATTAATCAATGATTTTTATGTTCATTATATGCACTTGTAGGATTAACAATGCGAAAGATTCAGGATACTTCGGGACCCGTCTTGAAACACGGACCAAGGAGTCTAACATATTTGCAAGTATTGGGAATAAAAACCTAATAGCGAAATTAACATAACTTTAATGGGATTAGTTTTTTAGCCTATTTATAGTCTATTAATCAATCCCGGGGCGTTCTATACAGTTATGTATAATAATATTTATATTATTTATACCTCTAACTAGAGCGTACCTTGAGATATATGCTGTGACCGAAAGATGGTGAACTATACTTGATCAGGTTGAAGTCAGGGGAAACCCTGATGGAAGACCGAAACAGTTCTGACGTGCAAATCGATTGTCAGAATTGAGTATAGGGGCGAAAGACCAATCGAACCATCTAGTAGCTGGTTCCCTCCGAAGTTTCCCTCAGGATAGCTGGTGCATTTAAAATTATGTAAAATAATCTTATCTGGTAAAGCGAATGATTAGAGGCCTTAGGGTCGAAACGATCTTAACCTATTCTCAAACTTTTAAATGGGTAAGAACCTCACCTTTCTTGGTATGAAGGTTGGGTTGTGATATAATGTGCCCAGTGGGCCACTTTTGGTAAGCAGAACTGGCGCTGTGGGATGAACCAAACGTAATGTTACGGTGCCCAAATTAACAACTCATGCAGATACCATGAAAGGCGTTGGTTGCTTAAAACAGCAGGACGGTGGACATGGAAGTCGTAATCCGCTAAGGAGTGTGTAACAACTCACCTGCCGAAGCAACTAGCCCTTAAAATGGATGGCGCTTAAGTTGTATACCTATACATTACCGCTAAAGTAGATGGTTTATATTCAATTTCGGTTGGATTTTAAACTTTGAAACTTTTAGTGAGTAGGAGGGTACAATGGTGAGCATAGAAGTGTTTGGCGTAAGCCTGCATGGAGCTGCCATTGGCACAGATCTTGGTGGTAGTAGCAAATAATCGAATGAGACCTTGGAGGACTGAAGTGGAGAAGGGTTTCGTGTGAACAGTGGTTGATCACGAGTTAGTCGGTCCTAAGTTTAAGGCGAAAGCCGAAAATTTTCAAGTTTATAATGAATAAGTAAAATATATACAAGTATATATAAGAAAAGTAATAAAACACTTGAATAATTTTGAACGAAAGGGAATACGGTTCCAATTCCGTAACCTGTTGAGTATCCGTTTGTTATTAAATATGGGCCTTGTGCTCATCCTGGCAACAGGAACGACCATAAAGAAGCCGTCGAGAGATATCGGAAGAGTTTTCTTTTCTGTTTTATAGTCGTACTACCATGGAAGTCTTTCGAAGAGAGATATGGTAGATGGACTAGAAGAGCATGACATTTACTGTTGTGTCGATATTTTCTCCTCGGACCTTGAAAATTTATGGTGGGGTCACGCAAACTTCTCAACAGGCCCGTACCAATATCCGCAGCTGGTCTCCAAGGTGAAGAGTCTCTAGTCGATAGAATAATGTAGGTAAGGGAAGTCGGCAAATTAGATCCGTAACTTCGGGATAAGGATTGGCTCTGAAGATTGAGATAGTCGGGCTTGATTGGGAAGCAATAACATGGTTTATGTACTCGTTCTGGGTAAATAGAGATTTTCGGATCTTGTTCCCCGGATAGTAGTTACGTAGCCAATTGTGGAACTTTCTTGCTAAAATTTTTAGGGAATTATCGCAAGATATATTCCTTTTAAATTATAACGACTATCAATTAACAATCAATTCAGAACTGGCACGGACTTGGGGAATCCGACTGTCTAATTAAACAAAGCATTGTGATGGCCCTAGCGGGTGTTGACACAATGTGATTTCTGCCCAGTGCTCTGAATGTCAAAGTGAAGAAATTCAAGTAAGCGTGGGTAACGGGCGCTCTTCTCGAAGAACTCACCATGTGCCTATGACATACCTCCTCGTGGTACCAACCGGAAACGTTAAGATGTGGAGTGTATAATCATCACTGAACATACAGAGAAGGTGTTGAGTATACACATTGTTAACTATGAAATTCACTGGGAATCACATTAAGCGGATTTGTATCACCCACCCTGATGCGACTACCCAGAGTATCTCATTAGGAAACTAAAACACATCTTAACGGCTAAATGTCAAGGCTTATGGGTCCCTGGGGCTGCCACCCCCTTCGACTCTTTTAAATCGGCACGAATAATGAAAGCGAAAATAATAATTTAAATATAAATCGTCGTGTATCAGCACGGCGTACCGATTTGGACGGAAGGTTGGATAGTACTCCCGGTACATCCATGAATCTAAGACAGCGAGCTATTAGAGAAACATTGGGAAGTATGAATTTATCCTCTGTACCTGAAGAAAGTAGTGTGACAGGTACCAGAGTCAACATTTTCAATTCCACTACATCCAACCCAATGTCTCGATTAGGGGACAGTAATTCTAATTCTAATTCTAATCATCTTAATCTAAATACACCTGAGCAGGCAGGTGGAGACAGTGGAGTTTCAGTCGGGGCTAGCGGTATGACTGATACTCCACATCTCTGTGTCGTATGTGGTCGCTCATTCTCGACTAAGTCGGGTCTAGGCGTCCACATCAGACGTGCACATCCGGATGTATCCGATCAGATGAATACCAGATCGGATAAAAAGGCACGATGGAATGATGAAGAAATATCGTTACTGGCATGTACCGAAGCTGAACTGATCCATAACGGTGGCGTTCGCTTCATGAACCATGCTCTTCGTGAGCGGTTCGTGCATCGCACAGTGGAAGCAATTAAAAAGATGAGACAGCGAGATGAATATAAGGTTAAAGTCCGAACCTATCTCGACCGTTTAGCTTCCGCTGAAGGACAAACTAATATTGCGAGTGCATGGGTACCCAACCAGGACGCGATTATGGAAACATCTGAAGTCGTCGATGAGGTAGCTCCTATAGTGGAACACCCATTGAATGGACCTCTTCCTATAGTGGAAGATCCTATCAAAACCTTTCTGCTCAGTCTAGATGATCTTGATACTGACAGTTACTGTGCACCTTATCTGAACTCTATTGTACGCAGCGTCAATGAGAACGATAAGGATCATGTTCTACACAGACTGTCGGGTTACTTAGATGAGGTATTTCCACCACGCCTCAGAACCCGACGGCAGGTCTTACCCCGACCACCTCCTACGTTCACAAATAGACGTAAGAGGCGTAGACATGAATATGCCAAGGTCCAGCGAAATTTTCGCAGACACAGTGGCCGATGTATAAAGAGTATTTTAGACGGCACTGAGAGTTGCTCACAACCGCCCAGAGATATAATGGAGCCCTACTGGAAGGCAGTCTTTGAACATAGGGAAGAAGTGGGGCCACAATGTGAAAATCTTTCTAGGTACCTTCTTGGGAATCCTTGGTACCCCATAGAGCATGATGAGATTAAGGGGTCCGAGCCTTCTCTTACCACCTCGCCCGGAGCGGATGGGATCACATCGAGGCAAATCAGGTCTATTCCAACAAACATGTTGGTTCGAATATTTAACCTGATGATGTGGTGTGGTAAGATACCTAGAAGATTCCGTGTGGCCAGGACAATCTTCATACCGAAGAAGCAAGAGCCCTCGCTTCCTGAAGATTACCGACCCATAACCCTATCTTCAATTCTCCTTCGGTGGCTTCATTCTATCCTGGCGAAGAGAATATCTAAGTGCATTAATTTCGAACGCAGGCAGAAAGGTTTCATGCCTACGGATGGATGTGCCGATAACACGACCATGATCGACCTACTTCTCAGGGTCCATCATCAGAATTTCGAGTCCTGTCACATAGCAGTATTGGACGTCAGTAAAGCGTTTGACTCAGTGTCCCATAAGGCAATTTTAGGAACACTAAAATCGTACGGCTTGCCGCAGGAGCTTGTCGACTACATAAGTCATTTGTATGAAACATCAGGCATCACTTTCGCGGGTGATACTTGGGAGTCGGATCAATTAGTTTTACCCGGCAGAGGGGTAAAACAGGGAGATCCCCTATCTCCAGTACTGTTCAATCTAGTTGTGGACAGACTGATCCGTAAACTTCCAGTAGAACTCGGATGCAGGATAGGTAATCAAATGACGAATATTGCCGCTTTTGCTGACGACCTTGTAATCTGGGCCTCAACTCCGTTAGGTCTTCAAAAATTGCTTGATATAACGAGCGAATTCCTTCTGTCATGTGGACTCCGCTTGAACAGCGCCAAATGTCTCTCTGTGTCCATAAAAGGACAGCCCAAACAGAAGAAATCTGTCGTAGTTCAACAGGAGTTCAAGATAGCAGGTCGCTCTATATCAGCTCTTAAGAGGACCGACGAGTGGAGGTACTTAGGTGTAACATTTACTGCTGATGGGAAATCGAAGGTGGATCTGAAGAAGGACCTTATTGTGAAGTTAGATCGGCTCACTAGAGCACCCTTAAAGCCACAACAAAGATTGTTTGCGCTACGAACTATATTGATTCCACAACTTTATCATGTACTGACCCTCGGGAACGTCATGCTTGGTTGTCTAAATGGAATCGATCGAACGATTAGGCATTACGTACGAAAATGGCTAAGTCTGCCAGACGATGTCCCTGTCGCTTTCTTCTATGCGTTGGTTGAAGACGGCGGCTTGCGTCTAGTCGCACTCAGGTGGCAGGCACCTCTATTACGTCTTGAGCGTCTGAGGAACTTACAATTACCACTAGATAGTGGAATTGTG
>NW_023997846.1:10000-15000 GCF_015586225.1 Lucilia sericata
AGAATTCGATGTCGGCAATTCCTATCATTGTGAAGCAAAAATCATTCATCAAACGTTGGATTGTTCAAGGGAACGCGAGCTGGGTTTACCTCATATCATTGTGAAACATAATTCATTTATCAAGCGTTGGATTGTTCAAGGGAACGCGAGCTGGGTTTCGTAAGACATACAGATTAGTTGTATTACTCTAAGAATGAAAGACTATTTGCTAATTTCTATCATTGTGAAGAAAAATTCATTCATCAAGCGTTGGATTGTTCAAGGGAACGCGAGCTGGGTTTACTTCGATGTCGGCATTTCATATCATTGTGAAACAAAATTTCATTAATCAAGCGTTGGATTGTTCGAGGGAACGTAAGACAGATTAGTTTTACTACTATAAGAATGAAAGACTTTTTAACAATTTCTATCATTGTGAAACAAAACTCAATTTATATAGCGTTGGATTGTTCAAGGGAATGTAAGACAGATTAGTTTTACTACTCTAAGAATGAAAGACTTTTTGAAAATTTCTATCAACAAAACTCATTTATATAGCGTTGGATTGTTCAAGGGAATGTAAGACAGATAAGTTTTACTACTCTAAGAATGAAAGACTTCTTGAAAATTTCTATCAACAAAACTCATTTATATAGCGTTGGATTGTTCAAGGGAGTGTAAGACAGATAAGTTTTACTACTCTAAGAATGAAAGACTTTTTGAAATTTCTATCAACAAAACTCATTTATATAGCGTTGGATTGTTCAAGGGAATGTAAGACAGATTAGTTTTACTACTCTAAGAATGAAGACTTTTTGAAAATTTCTATCAACAAAACTCATTTATATAGCGTTGGATTGTTCAAGGGAGTGTAAGACAGATAAGTTTTACTACTCTAAGAATGAAAGACTTTTGAAAATTTCTATCAACAAAACTCATTTATATAGCGTTGGATTGTTCAAGGGAATGTAAGACAGATTAGTTTTACTACTCTAAGAATGAAAGACTTTTTGAAAATTTCTATCAACAAAACTCATTTATATAGCGTTGGATTGTTCAAGGGAGTGTAAGACAGATAAGTTTACTACTCTAAGAATGAAAGACTTTTTGAAAATTTCTATCAACAAAACTCATTTATATAGCGTTGGATTGTTCAAGGGAATGTAAGACAGATTAGTTTTACTACTCTAAGAATGAAAGACTTTTTGAAAATTTCTATCAACAAAACTCATTTATATAGCGTTGGATTGTTCAAGTGAGTGTAAGACAGATAAGTTTTACTACTCTAAGAATGAAAGACTTTTTGAAAATTTCTATCAACAAAACTCATTTATATAGCGTTGGATTGTTCAAGGGAATGTAAGACAGATTAGTTTTACTACTCTAAGAATGAAAGACTTTTTGAAAATTTCTATCAACAAAACTCATTTATATAGCGTTGGATTGTTCAAGGGAGTGTAAGACAGATAAGTTTTACTACTCTAAGAATGAAAGACTTTTTGAAAATTTCTATCAACAAAACTCATTTATATAGCGTTGGATTGTTCAAGGGAATGTAAGACAGATTAGTTTTACTACTCTAAGAATGAAAGACTTTTTGAAAATTTCTATCAACAAAACTCATTTATATAGCGTTGGATTGTTCAAGGGAGTGTAAGACAGATAAGTTTTACTACTCTAAGAATGAAAGACTTTTTGAAAATTTCTATCAACAAAACTCATTTATATAGCGTTGGATTGTTCAAGGGAATGTAAGACAGATTAGTTTTACTACTCTAAGAATTGAAAGACTTTTTGAAAATGTCTATAATTGTGAAGCAAAACTCAATTGATATATAGCGTTGGATTGTTCAAGGGAACGCGAGCTGGGTTTACTTTGATGTGAAAGAAAATTTCATTCATCAAGCGTTGGAATGTGTTCAAGGGAACGCGAGCTGGGTTTCGTAAGACAGACAGACAGATTAGTTTTACTAATCTAATAAGTCAATATTTTGGCAATTCCTATCAATGTGAAGAACAATTCTTCATTTATTCACAAAAATGTTATTTATTGTAGCATAGCAAGTGCAGGAGGATATTATCACTTGCACGCCGCGCTAGCTACTTATAATAACATTATTTTTGAATAGAAAAGGGCAAGGTGTTGTTAGTGGTAGAGTCAGCTGTCATACTGCGATCCACTGATACTCATCCTTAGCTTGACGATTCTACTATTCAAAAATATATTATATTTATACAATATATATTATGATTATATGATATATAATCCATAATCCATGTATAATATATTTATATACTATATATATATATATGATGTATATGATGATGATATTTTAAATAATCATCATATACAACATATATAATATATATTATATAAAATATATTATATATGGATTATGGATTATATATGATATAATCATAATATATATTATATAAATATAATATATTTTGAATAGTATTATAGAATCGAATTGGATTAAGAAATAGAAAAACATCTTGTAATAAGATGTTTTTTTTAAGATTTAATAAAAAAAATACATGAGCATATTATAGATTAATGTGCGAATGTATAAAATGAAAATTTAATTTAAGTGGCAAAATTTTTCTGTCATCGACTTAGAAAAAAAACGAAAAAAAAAGTTTTAAAAGCAAATTTTTGGGGGAAAATTTTTGTAAAAATTGCTTAAAAATGGTAAAAATTATGGAATTTTGTTAAGAAATTTGTAGTTTTTATGTAAAATTGTTTGTATAAGTTGCACTATTGATGGAAATACTCGAATTTTGTATCAAAAAATTTGTATTATTTATGGAAAAAGTGTAATTTTCTATAAAACAATGAGCATTATTTATGGAAATACTTGAATTTTCTATGTAAAAATTTGTATTATTTATGGAAATACTACAATTTCTGTATAAAATTTCAATTATTTACGGAAATACTACAATTTGTACATAAAATGTTAATTATTTATGGAAATAATAGGATTTTTATTTATATAAAATGAACATTATTTATGGAAATGCTACAATTTCTATATAAAATTTCTATTATTTACGGAAATACTACAATTTCTGTATAAAATTTCAATTATTTACGGAAATACCATAATTTTGTATATAATATTGACATTATTTATGGAAATAATGCAATTTTCTATATAAAATTTCAATTATTTACGGAAATACTACAATTTGTACACAAAGTTTACATTATTTATGGAAATAATACGATTCTTTATATAAAATGGACATTATTTATGGAAATGCTACAATTTCTATATAAAATATCTATTATTTACGGAAATAATACAATTTCTGTATAAAATTTCAATTATTTACGGAAATACCATAATTTGTATATAAAATTGACATTATTTAGGGAAATAATGGTATTTTCTATATAAAATTTCCATTAGTTATGGAAATAATACAATTTTCTATACATTATTTCCATCATTTATAGAAATAAACAATAAAATAATATAAATTAGAAATATTATAACTCTTCCGAAATATTCCGTAGTAAATTCTATTATGATTTCTATGGATATTTAAAAATATTGCAATTTTCTATACAAAAGTTTCATTATTTATGGAAATATATTAATTATTTCATATAAAAATAACATAATTGATGGAAATATTTGGTAAAAAAAATTCATTATTTTCCTTAATGATGGAAATGAAAATAAATTTTTTGAAATTTTGAAAAAATCTAAAATCGCCAATATCGATTTTAGAAAAAAGTTTTTTCTACGGATTTTAGATCTAATCGTTATGATTAAAAATCAAAAAGAATTTTTAAAAAAAGTTAATTTTTGAAAATGTTATGAATTTTTTAGTGTCATAAAAAACCTAATTGGCGGAGAACTTGTACTACCTCATCTCTATATCGACTTAGAATTTTTTCGGTGATTTCACAAAAAAAAATTTTATTATATTAAACATACATAAAAACATGAAAAATTTGATTTTAAGCTATATACATTTTGGTTTGTGGCAATTATTTGAAAGAAAAAAAGAAATTTTTTTATTTCAAAAAATATTTTCGAAAAACCTTTGAAAAATTCTTTCAAAAATTTGTTTCCAAACAAATTTGATTTAACACGGAGGATCAATGGAGACAAAGAAAGAATTATTAAGAGTGTGAAAATTGTGAAATTGAATGGATGAACAGCCAAAAACAAACCAAAAGCCGTATATATGCGAATATCGAATGTTGAATTTTTAGTATAAAATGTTTATGTTTGTTTCATTTCGAATATTATTGTGATGTTTTAGAAAATTCTTTTAAGGTTGATCAACTCTTCGATGAATTTGATTTGATTTGTGTATGCATTTGATAATGAATTCGTCGTCGTATTTTAGTTAGGGCTTAGATGGATTATTATTTGTCGGTACACATCACATTATGTGGTGTGTGCGTTTCAATAATAGTTCGTCATATTCGAAGCTTAGGGACCCCGATGGATTTTTGTTATTCTCCGCATAAACACTATATGTGTGCGTGTAGAGGACAATAATAATTCGTCATATTCATAGTTACTTACTATTGGTGATGATGCTTGTCGTTTGGCATGTATTCAGAATCGATGGTAAGAATTAAAAAAAGAAAAAAACTTTGTTTTTTTAACATAAGTGTTGCGAAATTTTTAAAAAATTTATATATTAATATATGAAAGAAGTAATTTTTAATTACATATCACAAGATTCATATATATTGAAAAATATTATATGATGCGATGAATTTAAATAAATGAAATAAAATAATATATATATATATAAAATATTATATATATAGAAACAAAACTATATTATTAAAATGACGAATATGAGGCCAAAGTGCCGATTTTCGTTTATTTAAATAATAATAAGAATAATAAAATAACATTATTCTGGTTGATCCTGCCAGTAGTTATATGCTTGTCTCAAGATTAAGCCATGCATGTCTAAGTACACACGAATTAAAAGTGAAACCGCAAAAGGCTCATTATATCAGTTATGGTTCCTTAGATCGTTAA
>NW_023997847.1:0-16389 GCF_015586225.1 Lucilia sericata
TCTGACTGTTAAAATCAATTTTATGAAGACCCTAGATATCTTTGGATCAAAATCTTCAAAAATTTTATTAGCCATGCTTTCTAGATTTTTTTATTTAAAATCAACAAAATCGATCTGTAAATAAGTGAATACAGACATCTCGTTTATAGCCACTACCGATTGCAGTCACAATGAAGAAAACAAAGTGAAAGTTCAAGGTTGAAAAATGTAATATACCTACATACATACATACATTTTTAGAGACTTTCGTGTTAAGTGACCCAACTTTAAAAATCGACTATAAAGCCCTTTAAAGAAATTGTATAAGCTTTCTTTAAAAAAAAACTGAAAAAAAAATTGGAAAGAGTGAAGAAATAGCTATCTGAACTCCTTCGGACAATTGTTGCTAGGAGCAATAGGTGAAAAGTTACACTCATTTTAATAAAACCCTTTATGACCAAAATGTCCAACTTTGACCCCCTCTGACTCCGGCAGTTCTTGACCGATAGAGCTGAAAATTTCTGTCTGGCCCCAAATCGGAAGACATCGATTTTTAAAGTTGGGTCACTTGACACGAAATTCCTTATATGAATATGTAGAGCAATGTCTGTTAAAAGTTTTAAGTAATTTAAAATTGGTTTGTGAATTTGATAATAAATTCAAATTTACCAGCTGCACATTTTTTTAAGCTTAGAACAATTAAAAAAATAATTTGTTCGAAATTTAAAAAAAAGTTTGATGTGGTAATATATTTAAAATTTTATTTCATACGGTAACAAAAATTGTTTGTCAAAATTATTATAATTATTTTTGTAAATTTGTTAGCCATTCGGGGAAAAAATATAAAAAATTACAAATAAATTTAAAAAATATGCATAAATATAAATATTCTCATGGAAAGATGTTCGTGCAATATTTGTTAAGTGATTCTAACTCGCAAAATTCTGGTCATTTATATGTTTATTATACCCTCCACCATCATGAGTGGTGATAGGGGGTATGCATAACTTTGTCATTCCGTGTGTAACACCAAGAAATATTCATCTGAAATCCAACAAAGTATATATATATTCTTGGTCCTTATGAAATTCTCAGTCGACACGCTCACGTAAAAACGAAGTGAAATAAATTATAAAAATTTGGCCAGTATTCCAATATTCCCCATTGTCCTAGGCAGTTTGGTATTGAAAATGAGCAAAATCGCTTCACATCGGGAAAAGTTATTAATCAAAATTTAAAATAACTCCGAAAATTTTTTACATACTCTGATGCAATTTTCACGAAAACTATGCAATATAATTACATGAAAATCATTACACATATGTTTTTGCATGATAACTTTATTCTTCTTTAAAATCGAGGGAATCCATCCACAATTTCTTATACCTCCCATACAAAAGTACATATTTCCGGAAAATGAGATTATTGTTAATAACTTCCGTCAAAATGTTGATATCTTCCCAAAATTTTACAAATATTTGGGAGAGAAAAAATTTTCTGGATCCGTCCATAATTGGTCATAGCTCCCATACAAGGTTCCCTCCCGAAAATCGCTTAAACGCACATAACTCATTACTAAATTAAGATATCCGTATAAAATTTGCTACAAGTATTGCTCTTATATACAGAAATATTGCCGTGAATTTTATTTCGGATCGGTCCATAATTGGTCATAGCTCCCATACAAGGTCCCCTCCCGAAAATCACTTAAACGCACATAACTCATTACTTAATTAAGATATCCATATAAAATTTGGTACAAGTATTGATCTTATATACAGAAATGTGACTGTGAAATTTCCGATCGGTCCTTAATTGGTCATAGCTCCCATACAAGGTTCCCTTCCGAAAATCTCTTAAACACACATTACTTATTACTAAATTACGATATAGATACAACATTTGACTGAAATATAGCTTCTATATACAGAAATGTTACTTAAAGATTTTTTTACCATTGGTCCATAATTGGTCATATCCCCATAATTGATCATATCCCCATAAATCTTTCACACAAATGATTAAAATCGCTAAAGCATATCTTAGGGTGCTTTAAAAATATAAAAGAAAATGGCGTTTGTAATGTTCAATAAATCTTGCAATTGTAACAGATATACACTGACTCAAACAATTGTCCGTACACCAGTCATTATAAAACATATTTTGTAATATTATCTAAAGTATTTCACCAATTCAAATAATTTTAATTTTTAGAATACGTTATAATGTTGTAATAAATTTCCCAGTTACAAAAACATTATATAATAATCTAATTGGTTTTAAGCGATAATAAAATGCAACACTGCTAAAATTAAACTCAAAAAATTGCCCGTACAGGTAGAAAAAAGTAAATGATGCAGCTCTAAAATGTAACGGAACTTAGAAAAAAAGTTTTTTTCTTTGCTAATGTTGTCAGCATTGATTTAAAATCTTACTGTTGATTTTTACATTTTTCACATTTAAAATGAGTGCAAATAATAAACGTGGAACAAAAATTCCTTTAGACATCAAGGATTTAATAATAAAAATGTACAATGAAGGAAAAAGTTATGGACAAATTTCGGAAATAGTATCAAGGCCACGATCTTCTGTCCAATATGTCGTAGAAAAGTTTAAAAAATCTGGTTTGTTACAAATTTCTCCAGGTAGAGGCCGCAAAAAAATTATTGATTTACGATTAGGACGGAAAATTGAACGGATGGTGAAGCTCGATCCAAAAATGAGTGCAGTGGAAATAGCGAGAATTATTAAAGAAAGTGAAAACGTAGCTCTAAATGCACAAACAATCCGAAATTTTCTTCATCAATGCCAGTATAAGGCATGTGTACCACGTAAGAAGCCGTTTATTTCAAAAAAGAATGTGAAACTACGCTTGGAGTATGCCAAAAACTTCGTAAACAAAACGGAAGACTTCTGGAAAACGGTAATTTTTACGGATGAGAGCAAGTTTAACATTTTTGGGTCAGATGGCCGGAGATTTGTGTGGCGTAGAGAAAATACCGCCCTCGAATTAAAAAACCTCAAAGCAACAGTGAAACACGGTGGTGGTAGTGTCATGGTGTGGGGTGCTATGTCCGCAGGAGGTGTCGGAAATATAGTATTTGTTGAAACGACAATGGACAAAAATCATTACTTAAATATATTAAAAGAAAATTTAGAAGCCAGTGCAGAAAAATTGGGCATTAAAGATGATTTTCGATTCGTTCAAGATAACGACCCAAAACATAAATCGAAAATTGTATGTGAATGGTTACATAATAATGTAAAACAAGTGCTTCCACATCCTCCCCAGAGTCCAGATCTGAACCCTATAGAGCATTTATGGGGAATTTTGGAAAAAAAAATTAGGCAACATACAATTACTAACAAACAAATGCTAAAAAATACAATTCTTGAGGAGTGGCGCAATATTGACAGCGAAACGACAAATAAATTAGCACTGTCAATGAAAAATCGTTTGACAGATGTCATTAAAGCTAAAGGATACCATACAAGCTATTAAAACTATTAAATTTCTAATTTAAGTAGCTGTTTAAATCTTGGGTTTTTTCTATTGAAGACATGAGAAATCTTATTTCTACCAATATTTGATCAATTAAAAAAGTATTAATATAAAAGTAGCTGGAGGAGGGTATATAAGATTCGGCACAGCCGAATATAGCACTCTTACTTGTATGGATGTTAAAATTGTCCATACAAAATTTTCAGTTGCAGGTTCTGAGATATGCGAATCTTACTACTTATTTTGTATGTGTATCCTGAAAGTACACCCATCTGCTTTTATTAGATGCAGAGGAATGCAAAATTTCTCTTCTATTTCTAATAGTGTGTAGTGTGTGTATAAATATTTGAATTTGCATAAATCTCCTTTTTTCTGCAATTTAAAGAAAAAAATTAAACGACTATCACTACAAAAAACATATTGTTGAAATTAATATTTAATTTAGTTACTAACAGAGCACTTTTATGTTAAAAAACTTAACATTTTACATAAAATGTTTATAAAATACAAATTTATGTTAAGAACGGTAACAGAACGAACGTACAAGTTATAAAATAAGGGTATAAAATGTAAAACCTCTTACCAATTTCAAAACTAATAGTTTATATAACATTTTATTAAATAATTAAAACTTAAATATTTACAAAATACTAGTGATGCCAGGAGATTTTTTCAGAAATCCCTACGCTTATGATGAAAAATACGTTCTTATCCCTACATCCACATTTTATATTCCCTACGCTTTTCCCTAAACTACTTTTTTCAGCTTTATTTAAAGACAAGTAAGAAATTATAGTCGGGCGAGGCCGACCATATAATACCCTACACCTGTTACAAAAATAAAATGTGATTTAGTTTTCATAATAAAGCATTTAAGTTGAATTGCACCTTGCCTTAAATTATACTTAAGCCATTTATTGTTGAATAAAATTGTGGACATTTAAGTCAAATTTTGAAGGGGGATTTGTATAGGGGCTATGGTCAAATGAGACCCTTTAATTATAAAATTCATGCGAGTCATCAAGGCTAGTATAGAACTTGGTTTTGCAGCTTTTTGTCGAGATACGAGTATATTAAACATAATTATAAACTTAAAATCCCTATTCGTCGTTTTCAGTTGTATGAGGTCTGGGTGAAATAATGGACCGATGTTAACCATTTTCAATAAGCTTCGTCTCCGGTACCATAGAAGATCATCTGCCAAATTTCATTGAATTATCTTCAAAATTGCGACCTGTAGTTTGATTACAAGGTTTACATGGACGGACAGACAGACGGACGGACGGACATAGCTAAATCGACTCAGAAAATGATTCTAAGCCGATTGGTATACTTTAAGGTGGGTATAGGACCAATATTATTGTGCGTTACAAACATCAGCACAAATCCAATATACCCTCCCCACTAAAGTGTTGTAGGGTATAAAAATACAAAAGTAATATAAAAAAATTATCTCTTTTTATACCCTCCACCAACCATCAGTGGTGATAGAGGGTATATATAAGTTTGTCATTCTGTGTGTAACTCCAAGAAATATTAATCTGAAACCCAACAAAATATGTATATATATTCCGGGTCCTTATCGAATTCTGAGTCGATTTAGCTATGTCCGTCCGTCCGTTTGTCTGTCTGTGTAAAACACGCTCACGTAAAAACGATGCTAAACAACAGGCATGGAAAATAGAAATTTTGAAATGGTACTGAACTCAAACCAAAAAAAGGATTTTTTTAGACATAAAGATACTTTGTCCAAAAACATTTTTATTGAAAAATAAACAAATTAATTTCTTATTTATTTTAAGTTTTATGGGAACGTTATGAAAGTGAAGTGACAAATCCTAATGATTTTTTCTATATTTACTCTAAATTGACTTCCGTTAAATGTAAAATGTAAGGATTTTGTTCCTTTTTTTATTGCATATCAAAACAAAACTTGGACACAACCTATGCCTCTTGCATTACATCTTTAAAAAAATTAATCAATTAGAATAAAGTTTTACCTCACGGGCCGTTTATATTTCAATGATATGTACTGAACTAAATGAAATTGTTCAGATGATAATGTCCTGTTTTTCCAATAAAATGGTTAAATAGAAAAACACTATTTTCTAAATTCCCCATTATACACCAACTGAATGTGATCCGATTTTCACCAAACTTTACACCATGATTTCTTAGAACTGATCCATGCTAAATTTTATCATGATTGTTGCATAATTACCATAATTATTTCTAAATAAGTGCAATTTCGAGGGCAATTTGTATGGGGGATAAGCGAAATCACGGACCAATTTAACCAAAATCATGGTTCATCCTTAGGCCTAATTTACACTACACTATCAAAAAATTCCAGTCATAAACTCAAAAAAAAAACACTTCTAATAATTTTGGCCAGTTTTTCAGCCAAAATGCCTGTCTGTGGGCCGGAGTAAATGAAAATCTATAAATTGGGACATTTTAGCACGTTTTCGTACATAAAATGTACTTTTTGAATTTTTCTATAATATTGAACCTAGAAATATGAAATTAAGTATGTAGAGCCTGGATTAAGCAAGAACCCATAAAAGGGGCTTTTTTGGTACTATTTCGTTCGTCAAAATGTACTTTTTGAATTTTCTGTAATATTGACTATCAAAATAGGCTCTTAAATACTTTAGTAAAAAATCAGAGGATAACGGTTCAGTTAAATAACGTTTTTTGGTCGATAACGACAGTAAATATGCTAAAACTGCAGAGATGAGCTGCTTGGAAGCAGCGATCCCAATCCAATAGAGAACGTTCAAAATGATATAGAGCAACAAATAAATCAGAAATCCCAATTTTACAAATTTAAGGTCTGAAAGTTGAAATTTAAGTCATGAAATTTCTAGAAAATACCAATATGCAACAAAAGAGGAAAAAATGTAATGTGTCGTTATCCTTGAAGGACATGTGTTGCACATAAAAAAGAATTTTTTAAAAAAGTTACGAACTATAGGAAATATTTGATGTTATAATTATCATAGTATACCATGTGTGGTAGACTCATGGCCACCACTGTATTTAATTGAACTTTTTGATACTTTTTCGATCTTCAAAATGTACTTTTTGAATTTTCTGAAATATTGAACCTAGAAATATGATAGCATGTAGAGCCCGGAGTAAGTGAGAACATATAAAAGTGGACTTTCTGGTACTTTTTCGTTTTACAACTGGTATTTTTTAAGTTTGTGTAGTAAAATTCGTACTGACTATTTTTTTTTTTAACACATCATATGGAGGGTACATAAAAGTTTCGGCTCAGCCGAATATAGAACTCTTACTTCCCCAGCTAGCATTTCGAAGATTGTTGGATGATTAATCAGTAAACTGAGTCATTGTTGACTCCTTTTGATGACCTAAAAGTGATTAATAAGTTGAACGCTTAAAAAATAATTCGAAAATTATCCCTATATATGATTGAAAACTGATTATTTGAAAAACAGTAACAAAATGTATAACAATCATAAATTTATTATCCTGGTATTTAAGTTATGATGGGTTTAAAAAACTTATTTTGTGATCATATTTCAAGGAGTTGGAAGATCTTTAAATTGTTTCTTATCCCTGCAAACAATTGCTATCTAAATAGAATCCATAACATAACAACGTGTAGGTAAAAATATCTAAAAAACATCTAATATTGCACAATTTGAAAGGAAGAAAAGTGACCGCGTTGGTAAGAAACTGTTCCTCCTGTTTAATACTTACTTAGTGAGTCGATTTCGTTTCAGTTTTAAGTCACTTTTTTATAGCATAAAAGTGCGTAAAATTAGTAAAATTTCCAGTTTTGCAATAGCAATAGTGAAACTGGAAATTTATCTAATTTTACACTATTTTATGTAGTAAAAGCGACTTTATAATACATTTTCTTATTTCTCTTACTTTATGAATAATTTAAAATTGTTTATACTCACTAATCTCTCACTTATGTTTATTATATATTAAATTTATTTTTTATATATTAAATTTTAAATAAAATCATTACAAAATTTCACAATGTGTTACTATTCACACAACTAATCACTATAAACTAACCTTAATATATTTACTGAAATATACAAACACTTTTTCTTTTAAATTTTGAGAGCAAAAATAATTCTGCCTTAAATTATCTTGTTAGTGTATTAAAAAGTGTTCTTTTTATACATTTTTATTCTATCTAATTATTATCATTTACGTTTCTTTTTGGTATATTAGGTCGAACTAAAATTTTAAAAAATGGGATAAAAATTAGAAAATAATGTATTTTGTTTTTGTAAATATTTTTATTTATCACTCAGAAACATGAAGTTGAGCCTAAATAGTGTAAATTTAGTTCATTTATCCAAAATTAAACTCAAATTTGCTGGCAGGGATGTAATTGTTATACCCTACACCACTATAGTGGGGAGGGTATTATGCGTTTGTGCTAATGTTTGTAACACCCAAAAATATTGGTCCTACACCCACCTTAAAGTATACCAATCGGCTCAGAATCGCTTCCTTAGTCGATTAAGCTATGTCCGTCCGTCTGTCTGTCTGTGTGTCCATGCAAACCTTGTGCGCACTCTACAGGTCGCAATTTTTGAGATAATTTGATGAAATTTGGAACATACACTTCTCTTGGTCCAAGGACGAACGCTATTGAAAATCGGTCCATTATTTCACCTAGCCCCCATACAACCGGACCCCCCAAATAGGGCTTTTGACCTCATAATTATGTTAAATGATCTACTATCTCTACAAAAATTGGAAAAATTTAGTTTTATATATATTTTAATAATGCTAGTGACTTTCGTAAAGATCGGGCATTATTTGACCCTAGCCCCCATACAAAGTCCCCCTCAGAAAATGACTTGAATGTCCACAATTCACTTATAAACACTAGTATCACGATGAAATTTACCACAAATAGATTTTAAATAAACATAAATGTCGACATTAAATTTTATAAGGATCGAACCAATTTTTACCCTAGCCCCCATACAACTGGACCTGCCGATTTGGTATATATACTACTATCTTCCCATAAATTGGCACAACTAAGTTTGATATAAATATAAATAACACTGTCATTTTTCGCCATGATCGGAAATAAAAAGTAGCCTATTGCCAGACTTACAGGAATGTGCTGTGAAAATTTAAAGAAAATCGGTTTAGCCGTTTAGTAGTCTATAACGTTCAAACATACAAACATATAAACACACAAACATACAAACAAACACACATTCATTTTTATATATGTATATAGATAATTCCCAATAATACATTTTATAAGGATCGGCTCAATTTCTGCCTTAGCCTCCATACATCCGGACCTTCCGATTTCGGCCGTTTATCTTTTAACTGCGTCTAATATACTTCTATCTATCCAAAAGTCGGTACAATGTGATGATGTTTGTAACACTCAAAAATATTTGTCCTTATTAAGCTATGTCCGTCTTTGTGACCGAGTAAACCTTGTGTGCACGCAACAGATTGCAATTTTGAATATAATTTGTTAAAATGGTTCACATACTATTCTCTGGATCCACTGACGATGGCTGTTGAAAATGATTGAAATCGGTCTTTTATTTCTCCTAGTCAGCTTACAACCGAACATGAACAGGCTTTATTTGGAACATATATAAGATTAACAGAAATGCTTCATTATTGAAATTAATCACATTTAATATTCGCAATTGGTGTAGGGTATCATATGGTCGGCCTCGCCCGACTATAATTTCATACTTGTTTTTGTTTGCAATGGAACAGCAACACTTACACTTAAAAATTACTCAAAAACAATTCAAAAATGAGTCGGAACTGATTAGAAAATGGGCTTAGAAAAGACTCTTTTAGAATACTTGGTAAAAAATTATGTGTGGCCTCAAATGAGTTAATATAATTCTCATTTCGTTTATAAAGTCGATTTTCTGTCAAGAAAATTGAAATTACAATATGCTTTAATTATAATAATTTTATATGTTTAATGATCTTCTACGGAAGATAGTTGGGTGATTAATAACTAAACGAAGTTTAAATAATTCCAATTAATGTTTAAAATCTGATTTACTTGAAAAACAATAACAAAATGTACAGCAATCACAAATATGTCTTCAACGTGTTCGAAATATGACTGTATATAAATTTATTTTGTAGTTACATTTCGCGCAGCCGTTAGAGCAAAAACTGTTTTCTGTTGCATTGTATTTGTCTGTAAAAAACATAAAAAATATTCAGAAAAGACTCAAAAATTATTATGAAACGATTCGTAAATAAATCTAAAACGACCAGTGAGTTGGCTCATTAATGATTCAAAAAAGATTAAAAAATGATTTAGAACTGATCAGAAGTGGGGCTCATAAAAGACTCGTTTAGAAGAGTCATCATTTATGATCAGAAAATGAGCGCATCTATGGACATTTTAATCGTGCAAAGGAGTCATAAATGACTCGAATGTGATCAACAATTTCCGTCCGTCTGTCTGTCTGTGTGTCCATGTAAACCTTGTGCGCACTCTACAGGTCGCAATTTTTGAGATAATTTGATGAAATTTGGAACATACACTTCTCTTGGTCCAAGGACGAACGCTATTGAAAATGGTTGAAATCGGTCCATTATTCCACCTAGCCCCCATACAACCGGACCCCCCAAATAGGGCTTTTGACCTCATAATTATGTTAAATGATCTACTATCTCTACAAAAATTGGAAAAATTTAGTTTTATATATATTTTAATAATGCTAGTGACTTTCGTAAAGATCGGGCATTATTTGACCCTAGCCCCCATACAAAGTCCCCCTCAGAAAATGACTTGAATGTCCACAATTCACTTATAAACACTAGTATCGCGATGAAATTTACCACAAATAGATTTTAAATAAACATAAATGTCGACATTAAATTTTATAAGGATCGAACCAATTTTTACCCTAGCCCCCATACAACTGGACCTGCCGATTTGGTATATATACTACTATCTTCCCATAAATTGGCACAACTAAGTTTGATATAAATATAAATAACACTGTCATTTTTCGCCATGATCGGAAATAAAAAGTAGCCTATTGCCAGACTTACAGGAATGTGCTGTGAAAATTTAAAGAAAATCGGTTTAGCCGTTTAGTAGTCTATAACGTTCAAACATACAAACATATAAACACACAAACATACAAACAAACACACATTCATTTTTATATATGTATATAGATAATTCCCAATAATACATTTTATAAGGATCGGCTCAATTTCTGCCTTAGCCTCCATACATCCGGACCTTCCGATTTCGGCCGTTTATCTTTTAACTGCGTCTAATATACTTCTATCTATCCAAAAGTCGGTACAATGTGATGATGTTTGTAACACTCAAAAATATTTGTCCTTATTAAGCTATGTCCGTCTTTGTGACCGAGTAAACCTTGTGTGCACGCAACAGATTGCAATTTTGAATATAATTTGTTAAAATGGTTCACATACTATTCTCTGGATCCACTGACGATGGCTGTTGAAAATGATTGAAATCGGTCTTTTATTTCTTCTAGTCAGCTTACAACCGAACATGAACAGGCTTTATTTGGAACATATATAAGATTAACAGAAATGCTTCATTATTGAAATTAATCACATTTAATATTCGCAATTGGTGTAGGGTATCATATGGTCGGCCTCGCCCGACTATAATTTCATACTTGTTTTTGTTTGCAATGGAACAGCAACACTTACACTTAAAAATTACTCAAAAACAATTCAAAAATGAGTCGGAACTGATTAGAAAATGGGCTTAGAAAAGACTCTTTTAGAATACTTGGTAAAAAATTATGTGTGGCCTCAAATGAGTTAATATAATTCTCATTTCGTTTATAAAGTCGATTTTCTGTCAAGAAAATTGAAATTACAATATGCTTTAATTATAATAATTTTATATGTTTAATGATCTTCTACGGAAGATAGTTGGGTGATTAATAACTAAACGAAGTTTAAATAATTCCAATTAATGTTTAAAATCTGATTTACTTGAAAAACAATAACAAAATGTACAGCAATCACAAATATGTCTTCAACGTGTTCGAAATATGACTGTATATAAATTTATTTTGTAGTTACATTTCGCGCAGCCGTTAGAGCAAAAACTGTTTTCTGTTGCATTGTATTTGTCTGTAAAAAACATAAAAAATATTCAGAAAAGACTCAAAAATTATTATGAAACGATTCGTAAATAAATCTAAAACGACCAGTGAGTTGGCTCATTAATGATTCAAAAAAGATTAAAAAATGATTTAGAACTGATCAGAAGTGGGGCTCATAAAAGACTCGTTTAGAAGAGTCATCATTTATGATCAGAAAATGAGCGCATCTATGGACATTTTAATCGTGCAAAGGAGTCATAAATGACTCGAATGTGATCAACAATTTCAAAAATTCTAGCTGGGTCCCTACAAGCAGGCTAATTATCTCCTCAATTTCCTCCCTTAGCTTAAAATTATATTCAACGAAATGAATTAAAGTATGTATGGTAATGAGTAACCAACATTTGAAAATAGGCCTAAACGAATAAGCGAGAGAGCTGTAATACTTCATTGATGAATGAAATTCATCATAAACAAGTGTAAGGATAACAAAAATCGTCTTCTAATGATCGATCCATAATTGACCCTACCATAAATAGTCCCCCTCAGCAAAATGACATTATTACTCATTACTCGCTGACCATAACTGACCATATTCCAATTCAACTTTCATAACTAGAAATGCCAATATACTCAGAAAAGTTTTACATTTACTGATTGTAGTTTGTTGGAAAAGTTTTCCTTTAAGTTAAAAATTAATGAAAACTCAGTAGTCATATGAACAATTTTACTTTTAAAAATTTTTTTTTTTAAATAATTGTATAGTATTTGAATATTTTTATGTTTTGAAAAATTAAATGTTCCAACTGCCAAAATAAAATAATTTTTCTGAATAAAATAATTTTACACTGGTTTCCCGGTTTAACGAATACTCAGCTTGGGGAAATCACGACTTAACGAACGGACAAATTGTTTCCATTTAGTACCTTATATTACGAATGAATGAGTAAGTTTTGTACTCGATATAACGAATTTCTAAAAAATTGTCTATAAAAAGAGGTGAAAATAATACGGAAAGATAACTAAACTTCTTTATTAACCAAAAGCAATAACATATTAAGATTTAATGTAAGTCCAATACCCAATTCAATGGGTACAAAATCTACAAATACAAAAATTCGGAAAAAATTTCGGAAATATAAATAAAATTTATTAAATACATTTTAATATAAAACTCTTTATTTAAAGGAATATTATGATTATTAAACCAAAAATATTTTTTTTTTTTACCTAATTGTAATACAATTTTTCATAAAATCGTTAATTTTGTTTTGATTGCAAATTTAACAAAATAACTAATTTCTATCTTTTGCACACTGCATAAAATTGTATGGAAATTGTCAAAAACTTTATGGGTGCATTCAAAAAGATTTAAAAAATAGACTTCGTACCTTTCATTACCGTATTTTTATCATTAAATCATAGAAAAGTTGTTATTCGGCTTAACGAATTTTTCGTTTTTACGAATGGGCCTGACATTATATCTTTCGTTAAACCGGGAAACCACTGTATTAAGATTTTATATAAGTTCAATACCTAATTCAATGGGTACAAAATTTACAAATACAAAAATCCTGGAATAGAAATGAAAATAACATTTACATAACTTTAATAAAATTTTTCATAAAATCCTTAATTTTGTTTTGATTCTAAATTTATAAAAATGCAAGGAAATTGTCAAAAAATGTATGTGTGCATTCAAAAAGATTTAAAAATTTACTTCCTACCTTCCATTATCCTATTTTTACCATTAAATTATAGAAAAATTGTTATTCGGTTTAACGAATTTTTCGTTTTTACGAATTGGCCTGACATGACCACTGTATTTGAACAATTTATATTTCCTGAAGAAGAAATCTTGAAAATACGTCACACATGCGTATGTTCTGCTTTGGAGGGAACCGTAAGTTTTGTTTTGCAAATTACTATAAATAGTTTTGTTAAAACATTGTATTTCTCTTTTTATACCCTCCACCACCATCAGTGGTGATAGAGGGTATATATAAGTTTGTCATTCCGTGTGTAACACCAAAAAATATTCATCTTAGACCCAACAAAGTATATATATTCTGGATCATTATGAAATTCTGAGTCGATTTAGCTATGTCCGTCTGTCCGTCTGTCTGTCTGTCTGTCTGTCTGTCTGGTTAAAACACGCACACGCTAAAACTAAGCAAATAAAATCAACCAAATTCACTGAGAGTATTCATTGTTTTCCTAAGCAGTTTGGTATTGAAAATCAGCAAAATCGGTTCACAACGTAAAAAGTTATGAGTAAAAATTTCAGACTACCTCAAAAAAATTAAGTTTTTTTCCCCAATTCTTGAGTAGTTTTCTCAGAAACTACCAAAGATAATTCGACAAATTTTGTCACAGATTATTTTGTCCATCTATAGATTAATTATGTTTAAAATTGTAACAATCGATCCCAAATTTCCCATAGCCCCCATACAAAGGTACATATTCCCGGAAATTAATTTATCGTTAATAACTTCCTCAAATATATCGGTATCAACACAAAATTTTGTACATATTGACTTTATATGAACAGGAATTAAAACTACCGACTTAGATCTGTATCGGTCCACAATTGGTCATAGCTCCCATATAAGGTCCACTTTCGAAAATCACTTAAATGAACATATTTTATTGAAAAATAAAGCTATCGGGATAAAATTCGACATGAATATGTTTTGTATATACATAAATCATTCTACGGAAGTTTTTTCCGGATCGGTCCATAATTGGTCATAGCTCCCATATAAGGTTCACATCCGAAAATCACTTAAACGAGCATAATTCATAGATAAATAAAGCTATCTGGATAAAATTCGACATGAATGTGTTTTGTGTGTATATGAATTACTCTACGAAATTTGTTCCGGATCAGTCCATAATCGGTCATAGCTCCCATATAAGGTCCACATCCGAAAATCACTCAAATGCGCATAATTCATTGATTAATAAAGCTATCAGGGTAGAACCCGAGGTGAATATGTTCTGTATATAGATATAAATCATTCAGTGAAATTTTTTCCGGATCAGTTCACAATTGGTACTAGCTCCCATATAAGGTCCACATCCTAAAATCGCTTAAACAAGCTTAATTCATTGATAAATAAAGCTATCGGGATAAAATTCGATATGAATATGTTTTGTGTGTAAATATTAATTATTTTACGAATTTTTTTTTCGGATCGGTCCATAATTGGTCATAGCTCACATATAAGGTCCACATCCGAAAATCACTTAAATGCGCATAATTCATTGATAACTGAAGCTATCAGGGTAAAACTCGGCGTGAATTTGTTTTGTATATGTAAATCATTCGTGAAAAATTTCCACATCGGTCCATAATTGGTTACATTCCATATAAGGAATTTTTCAGCATCGGTCTATAACTAGCTCCCATATAAGGTTCACTTCTGAAAACCACATAATACCACATAATTTATTATGTGGTATGTTCTGTGTATAGATAAATCATTTTGAATTTTTTTTCGAATTGGTACATTATTGGTCATAGTTCCCATATAAGTTATTGGCAGGATCGGAACATAATAGGTCGAAGAATAATCGGTCGATATCTGAAAATCACTAAATACAAATGTTTCTTGTCCTAATCAAAATTAGTTACATACATACATGCATAAATAAGTTACAAAATGATAAATAGTATCTTAATTACGGAAACAAAACATGTGCCGGGTTTTACAGTTCTCCATAAGGAAAATAAAGTACTTAAGTACTTAGTATGTACTTTAATACTTAAGTAAAATTTATTTCTTTAGTATAAACTATAAATTCGGCCCTATAACATATTTATTTTGGGTTTTAATAAAAAGTAGTTTGCAGGTGGAGGGTATTTAAGATTCGGCAGTGCCGAATATAGCAATCTAACTTGTTTTACCTACATATACATATGTATATGGTTTTCTGAGCATTATTGTTTTAAGAATCAAGATTAAGTATTGAGCTTTGAAATTTATGGTAAGCGTTTTTAATTCTTTTAATCCCAATTCTACAATTATTATATCTAAGTATGTATGTATGTGCACCGTACCCCTGCAAAAATCCTTTGAGTACATGATCCATTTAGGTAATCCCAAAACGACTCCATGTAAACATTATTGAAGTACAATCCTATGTATTGAGAAATGGACCACGTTTTTTTTTTTTTTTTGAAAACATTAAATAGGACCATGTTGCGGATCATGTAGTCCCATGATATTAGTGAGAGAGTAGTTTTAGGATTAGTATGATGTAATACGTGGATGGTTTATTAAGTCCTAACCTTGGACATCATAATGTTAAATGGTGTATGTTTTTATTTTTATAGATACATACATACATACATACATACATACATACATACATACATACATACATACATACATACATACATACATACATACATACATACATACATACATACATACATACATACATACATACATACATACATACATACATACATACATACATACATACATACATACATACATACATACATACATACATACATACATACATACATACATACATACATACATACATACATACATACATACATACATACATACATACATACATACATACATACATACATACATACATACATACATACATACATACATACATACATACATACATACATACATACATACATACATACATACATACATACATACATACATACATACATACATACATACATACATACATACATACATACATACATACATACATACATACATACATACATACATACATACATACATCATACATACATACATACAT
>NW_023997848.1:0-16545 GCF_015586225.1 Lucilia sericata
TATCAATGCATTTGTCGTATTATTATTTTGTTAAATTCTTCTTTAATAAAATTCGTTTATAATTCTGTTTGTTAAAATGAATCTATAAATTCTTTTGATTGTAAGGGAAGGATAACCTAAACAAAATGATAAAATTATGTAAGTAATGTCATGTGTGTATATTCCAGGGACAGATTTTTAAAGTTTACGGGTAACAATTCTGTCATAGGTGTTTGCAAGTAATTGCTGGGAGGGAAAAGTGTACCCTACGTGACATACCACCATGTCATGGTTCGATTTGTTCTGTTGGTTTCTTTTGGATATAATTTCAATTAATTAGGATTTTATTTCTAGTACTTTTGCATACACTGGTTATGATATTTCAATTGGCATGCAGTGTATGTTATATGATTACGCGCGAAGCAAATGAGTTAGAGTCTAAAATATATCATACGAGCTAGCCAAACAATCTTTCATGCCCTTAACTAATTGTTTTCGAATTCAAGGTTTAAAATTCATGATTTAAATTGCAACAATTTTTATTATTAATGTTTTACCGCCGCTTAACATATATGGCGCCCAACGTAATGGCCAATCAAGGCCAATTTCAATATGATATAGAAATCTAAATAATAAAATATATTAAATTTTGAAGATCTAGGAAAATATACTAATATGAAGTCAAACAGAATATAATACACTTGAGGTTTTGTATACTTCTGTAGGAGTCTTAGAGTTCTTGTAGACCTGGTAGTTTTGAATCTAATTGCACTACGGAAAGTATATAAATTATACCAAAAGTGTAATAATTTAAGTTTTGTTTTTTCATTTAAAAGTCCTGATTCTGGGTAGTAAATTAGTCTCAGTTTAAGTTGCGTTAAGTAGAAATAAAACGATCAATGTATTGTACTATATCCCAATCAAGTCCATTTAGAATATTCTAATCAAAATATTTTAATGCTGCGGATTAGGATTACAATACATTTTGTTATTTTGAAATATACACAGAAAGAAGTAGATCCGATATTTTGCTAAAATCGCAATGCGAGACACTTCTTAACATGACATTTTACTTTCTATATTCATTTTGTTTTGAGTTATTCTTCCCTGCAATAATAATATATAATCAAATGTAATTCTAAAAGCTTACATAATACTGATTTGATTTTCTATACGGCAATTAAAATTTTCTTTATAGTTATTTGGCATTTAACAAAATAAAATTTATTGTTTTAAATAATAGCTCATCACACTATTTTTGTATTATAGAGCCAAATCATTGTTCTCTATAAGTTACTATTTAGTGTTTATTCTTGTATACTGACACATTTTATTCGTTTAAATTTTCGTTATGGAAACTAGAAACTCTTCCAGAGGTAGTAGGAATAGTTCTTTTGGTAAAGGTAGAGGTTCCTCAACATCTCATAATATAGCTACTGATTTTCAGTCAAGTTCTAGTAGCCCCAAACCTAAAGTTGTGCATTCACCAGCTAATAGACCAATTCCACAACAAACCCAAAGACCTCAAAGTTCTAGTAGTTTACCATCTTCAAGTTTGTTTCAAGATATACAAATTGTAAGTGATCAGCATTTGACATCACAACCACAAGTTAATATTTCTGGCAGTGAAGGAATTGCTTTTAATCCATCAATGAATCCTGCTTATGATCAGTTCGCTAATCCAGCCAATAATGCTCCATTAGTTCCCAATGCTAATACCAATGCCGCTTCTTCATCCTCATTTGATTCCTTGATTGCTTTAATGCAACAGACTATGAGGAATACTCAGGAAGAATTCCGTAAGGAACTCACCTCAATTAGAGCAAGTATTGCACAGATTGGTAGCATTCCCTCTTCAAGCATAAATAGACCCCCGGAATTGTTAACTAATTTTACAGATTCAAACACTCCTAGCTCTAATATGAACCGCACTACAGATAATCAAACTAGATCCTTCGGAAATGGTGAATCTAATATAAAATTGGAAAAATGGAAGATTTCCTACGATGGATCTGGATCTGTATCCGATTTTTTGTTTAAAGTGGAAATACTTTGTGGTAGATCTAGATGTTCTGATGAGCATTTGCTCTCTAATTTCCATGTTTTGTTAGATGGTAAGGCCGAACAGTGGTATTGGCTTTTTACAAAGCAAAACCGGAACGTTACATATCCACTCCTACGACAAGCCCTCACGAAGGAATTCGGACATTTAGAATCGGACCACGACATCATATTAAAAATTTCGTTGCGCAAGCAACAGTTCAAGGAGTGCTATGACGATTTTCATAATTCAATAGTTTCTCTGAATTTGCGTCTTCAAAATCCCTTACCTGACGAAACCCTAATTGATATTATGAAGAGAAACTTAAATTCGAATTTGAGATTTTTACTCTTTAATGCGGAAACGCGAAATTTGAATGATTTTCGAGACACAGCTCGTAGAGCAGAAAAAGTAGTAAGAGAAACAAAGTTTCAAAATTTCAGCACTACAAATCCTCGAAACGTAAATGAAATAGATTGTACTCTTCCTGATGTTGATGATTCCGACAGTACTGACCCACAAATTGATGCAATTCAAATGTCAAATAGAAAGTCTAGGTATGATTATTCCGGCATTAAATGTTGGAACTGCTTGTCACTTGGACATTCGTACATTTATTGCACTCAAGAGATAAAACAACCATTTTGTTTTAAATGTGGACAAAAAGGTGCGTTAACACCAAGTTGTCCCAATAAACACAACGTTCTGGGAAATCGCAAAGTGGGCGAACTGGCGACCGGGGACACTCGTCCACCCGCTCAAACCCCGAGTTTATAATAAACAAGAACTTTTCTAAAGATTTTGAAACATTACCTACTAAAACAAATTCAATTTCTACTACTCCTTTAACATTTGATATTACACCTAGACATTCCTCTGACATTTCTTATGTAAACAATACACTATCCCCTAACATTCTTGAGAATAAAATAATACAAAAACCAAATTTGAGAATATTTAAAAGTAGACTTCGCTATAAAAAACGTCGACACTTTCGAAAAATACTTGAAGAAACAGTGGCTCAGATGATCGACCGTTTGCGAGAGTGAAAATATTAGGCGAATCATTAGTTGGTTTATTAGATTCTGGTGCTAACGTTTCTGTGTTAGGTAAAGATTGTATGTCTTTCGTAGAAAGAAATAAAATCTCATACAAAACTTTAAATTCGTCAATTCGAACAGCCAATGGATCAAAACAAAATATACTTGGATTCTGTACACTTCCAGTCATTTTCAAAAACGTTGAGAAAAATATCGTCTTTTACTTGGTTCCCACATTATCCCAAGAAGCATATTTCGGAGTAAATTTCTGGCGAGAATTCGCACTAGCTCCTGAAATTATTCCAGTCCCTTCAATTCAAATTTCAGAAATTTCATGTAACACAGATTTTTCCAATAACTTTCATGATCTTACGTCAGAGCAAAAATTAGTACTTGAGAAAACCATTTTAGAATTTCCATCTTTTGAGATATTAGGCCTAGGATGCACAGACTTACTGGAGCATCACATCGATACCGGAGATGCCACTCCTATTAAGTGTAAACACTACCCTTTGTCGCCTCCAAGACAAGAGGAAGCATATCAGGAGATCGATAGGTTGCTCAAAATGGGTGTTATCGAGGAGTCTAACTCTCCTTGGTGTTCTCCTGCGGTCCTAGTAAGAAAACCGGGTAAAGTTAGGCTTTGCATCGACTCAAGAAAGCTTAATGCGATTACAAAAAAAAGACTCATATCCGCTACCCTCATATTAATGGGCTATTGAGTAGGCTCAAGGATACCTATTTTATTAGCGAAATAGATCTCAAAGATGCGTTTCTCCAAATCCGGCTTAGTGAATCCTCGAAAGAGAAAACAGCCTTCGTAATCCCAGGAAAACCTCTTTATCAGTACAAATTTATGCCCTTTGGATTATGTAATGGTCCACAGACAATGAGTCGTCTTATGGACAAAGTAATACCTTCACGGTTAAGAGAACATGTATTCATTTACTTAGACGACTTATTGGTCTGCAGCTCAGATTTTCCCTCTCACATTAAGCTTTTAAATGAGGTAGCTCAATGTCTTAAACGAGCTAAACTTACAATTAATGTGGCCAAGAGCAAATTTTGCCAAAAACAGATTCGGTATCTTGGGTATATTGTTGGCGAGGGATGCCTTAAAGTAGATCCGGAAAAGGTCGAATCAATTAAAACTTTCCCATTACCCAAGACACCAAAGCAGTTGAGGAGGTTTATAGGAATGGCAAATTGGTACAGAGGTTTTATAAGCAATTTTGCTGATATTTCTGGACCTTTAACCGATTGCCTTAAAAAATCTTAAAAACCCTTCTCATTGACCGATGCCGCCAAAATTTCATTCGAAAAGCTCAAGTTTGCCCTTTGTACAGCTCCAGTTTTGGCACAACCAAACTTTGAACGGGAATTCATAGTACAATGCGATGCCTCAAGAATAGGTGTTGGTGGAGTATTACTCCAATACGATGAAAATGGAAAAGAGCACCCTATCGCATATGTATCCCAGAAACTAAATGGAGCTCAGAAAAATTATACGGTAACGGAACTTGAATGCCTGGCAGCCATAGTATGCGTAAATAGGTTTAGGCCGTATATAGAGGGTTTACCGTTCCGTATAATAACAGATCATTCTTCATTAAAGTGGCTGATGTCACAGAAGGATCTCAGTGGCAGATTAGCCCGCTGGAGCTTAAAACTCCAACGGTATGATTTTTCAATAGAACATAGAAAGGGAAAATTAAATGTTGTACCTGACTGTTTATCAAGACTGGAAGTAGATGAATTAGACTCAATATGCCATTTTACAGAAATTGACCTAGAAGCACCAGAATTTGACGATGAAGATTACGCAGAAATTCGGAAAACTATCGCAGAAAATGTAGATTCTTTACCCGACCTTCGTTTGTTAAATAAAGTCGTTTTAAAACGTACTCATTTTCGACAGGGTATTGAAGATGAGGAAGATACACTTTGCCGTATATGGTTGCCAAAATCGCTAGCCCAAAAGGCAATCAAACTGGCTCATGATTCCGATTCTTCGTGTCATGGAGGATATATAAAAACATTATCCAGATTACGAACAAAATACTTCTGGCCTTCCATGGCTACGGATGTAAAAAGCTATGTTAATAACTGCGATACATGTAAAAGCGTTAAATCTTCAAACCAAATATCGAGACCAACCATGGGCAATCAGTTCTTAACTAACAGACCAATTGAACGATTGTACTGTGATTTTCTTGGTCCATATCCTGCCACCAAAGTCAAAAATTCAGTCATATTTATATGCCTTGACCACCTAACCAAATTTGTATTCTTAAAACCCATGAAATCCGCAACGTCTTCTAATGTTATACTTTTTTTTCAAAAGGAAATCTTCCCCACATTCGGTGTTCCTCGTTGTATCCACAGTGATAATGGTAAACAATTTGTTTCCAAAGAGATGAAGGAATTTTTCAAATTGTACGAAATAAACCATATCACTACAGGATTTTACGCTCCCCATTCAAACGCGTCTGAACGCACCAACCGTGAAATAATAACAAAAATAAGATGTTTCCTTCAGGATCATAAGGATCACACAGACTGGGACAAGTACATACCGCAGATTCTAAACATATTAAGAAGTGACTTTCACACGTCTCTAAAGTGTTCTCCTTATTATGCCTTATTTGGGCAAAACATGATCCAACATGGATCAACGTACAAGATTTTGGACAAACTTAGCTGCAAAACAGGAGAAGACTTTAATATTTCGGATCGTGCGGATAGACTAGCAAAAATTAGAGAAAACCTTAGAGAAAACTTAAATGTTGCCCATAATAAAGCTACTAAAACCTACAATTTAAGAAGTAGACCTATAGAATTTCAAAAAGGAGAAGTAGTATTTAGAAAGAATCATATACTTAGCGACATGTCGAGCCACACTTTGATACTCACATAATTAATAATAAAAATTGTTTACAAAATGAAAATAGAAAATAAAAAAATCAGATTCCTGTTCTTATGACGATTTAGAAAATCTGCATAAGAAGCAGCTTTGTTATGATTTCTTTTAAGGTTTAAAAGAAAATTTTTGGTTTGGAAACGAAAATACATTTTACTGGTCATAAAAGCAAACAAAACATTTAGTATTTACTTACTAATTAAACGTACACATCTGTCTGTATGGTACCTTCCCAAAAATATTGCATGCGATAAAAATGCACTTGTTGTTTGAGTCTTTTCTCAAATTCTCACATCTACTTATGTTTGACATCTTGTGTATTTTTTACAATATACATTGTATATATATATAAATACAGGTAGTACTCATTTTTTTTTGTCCGCAGTGGATTCATATTTTTGTCTTCTTTTAACAGACGGACATACATATAGTATATGTATTATCTTCAATTTCTTTTGATATTATTTAATTACGCAGTAAAATTTGACTAAATAACTAGCTTCATCACCAATTTGATTTCATTATCAAAGTTAATGTGGTTACGATCAGTGGTTACTAATAAAAGTTAAATTAATAAAAGTTAAAATACATGTGCTAGTTATATAACCATTAGTGAATGGAAAAATTTATAAATTTTAGAATTCTCCAGATTCTAGTAAATTATAATTATAGACAAAGGTAAGAACCATGTGATATTCAAGGTATATATTGTAACGATTTTATTTCTTTAGGAAGAATAAAATCATTTTCTACAAGTAAAATCTGACCAAGTTTATATCCGAATATATGGTTACTAAACGCACCGAGCGTAAAATTCAAGAGGTTTTAGAACTTAAATCATCAGATTCGGAAAATTAAACTCCACAATTAAAGTCCATACGAGGCCACGAGGCCCGCCACATGTGACTAGAGTCACCTTAAATACATCACCAATTTTTCCACATATAGAAGTCCATTTTGGCCACGACGTCACTACATTTGACGTTAAGACACAATTTCCAAAATTAGGGACTGTCCACAAGTTACAGTCTACACGTGTCCTTCATCTAATTGCTTTTTCACTACACACGTGATCGAGAAGTTCATCACATCTGACCAAAGTCACCTAAACACGACCCGGAGTGAGAATTAAAATCCCACGTGGCCGTGAAGGTCTTCACACCTAGTCACGCCAAATTATATATTTAAATGTGCCTTAATTATTCATTAAAAACTATTTAAAAACAAGTAAGAAATTATAGTCGGGCGAGGCCGACCATATAATACCCTACACCTTTGACAAAAATATAATGTGATTGCCATAATAAAGCATTTAAGTTGAATTCTACCTTGCCTTAGATATACATACTTAAGCCGTTTATTGTTGAATAAAATTGTGGACATTTAAGTGAAATTTTGATGGGGGCTTTTCATAGGGGCTAGGGTCATATGAGAACCTATTATTATGGAATTCGTGGGGGTCATCAAGTCTTGTATACAACTTGGTTATTGCAGCTTTTTGTCGAGATATGAGTATATTAAACATAATTATGAACTTAAAAGCCCTATTCGGCGGGTTCGGTTGTAAGGGGGCTAGGTGAAATAATGGACCGATGTGAACCATTTTCAACAGGCTTCATCTACGGTACCATAAAAGATCATGTGCCAAATTTCATTGAATTATCTCCAAAATTGCGACCTGTAGTTTGATTACAAGTTTTAAAAGCCCTATTCGGGGGGCTAGGTGAAATAATGAACCGATGTAAACCATTTCCAACAGGCTTCATCTACGGTACCATAAAAGATCATGTGCCAAATTTCATTGAATTATCTTCAAAATTGCGACCTGTAGTTTGATTACAAGTTTTAAAAAGCCCTATTCGAGGGGTTCAGTTGTATGGGGGCTAGGTGAAATAATGGACCGATGTAAACCATTTTCAACAGGCTTCATCTACGGTAACATAAAATATCATGTGCCAAATTTCATTGAATTATCTTCAAATTTGATTACAAGTTTTAAAAGCCCTATTCGAGGGGTTCAGTTGTATGGGGGCTAGGTGAAATAATGGACCGATGTTAACCATATTCAATAGGCTTCGTCCCTGGGACAATAGAAGATCATGTACCAAATTTCATTGAATTATCTTCAAAATTGCGACCTGTAGTTTGATTACAAATTTTAAAAGCCCTATTCGAGGGGTTCAGTTGTATGGGGGCTAGGTGAAATAATGGACCGATGTAAACCATTTTCAATAGGCTTCATCTACGGTAACATAAAAGATCATGTTCCAAATTTTATTGAATTATCTTCAAAATTGCAACCTGTAGTTTGATTACAAGTTTTAAAAGCCCTATTCGGGGGTTCAGTTGTATGGGGGCTAGGTGAAATAATGGACCGATGTTAACCATTTTCAATAGGCTTCGTCTATGGTACCATAAAAGATCATGTGCTAAATTTCATTGAATTATCTCCGAAATTGCGACCTGTAGTTTGATTACAAGTTTTAAAAGCCCTATTCGAGGGGTTCAGTTGTATGGGGGCTAGGTGAAATAATGGACCGATCTTAACCATTTTCAATAGGCTTCGTCCCTGGGACAATAAAAGATCATGTACCAAATTTCATTGAATTATCTTCAAAATTTCGACCTGTAGTTTGATTACAAAATTTACATGGACGGACGGACGGACAGACGGGCGGACAGACGGACGGACATAGCTAAATCGACTCAGAAAATGATTCTGAGCCGATTGGTATACTTTGAGGTGGGTGTAGGACCAATATTATTGTGCGTTACAAACATCAGCACAAACCCAATATACCCTCCCCACTAAAGTGGTGTAGGGTATAATTATTAAAATCTAACCTAATACAAAAATTCGCTAAATATTACCTAAATCTTAAAATCTAACAATTATTTCTTAAACTAGTTCTAAAATATTTTAATTTTTGTATTAAATCTTTCCAAACGTAAACGAATTTAAACTAATTAATTAAAACCTTATGTAATATGATTTTTAAAAGTGACATAAATTGTCTCAAAATGAATTAATCTAAAACAATCAAAAGATTTAATACAAAAATGTACTAAATATTTTCTAAAACATAATAATACTCTAAACTTTAACCTTAATTTTTCTAAAATAAATATAAATATCACAGCTATTTGAACTAAACTAACTTATAAATAATCTAACTAAACTATATTAATGCTAAATTAACTATTATTGCACATTTTATATACGATTTAAAATAGTTTCTTTTTTTATTTTTTATAAATTCCTATTTAAAATGTAATTTATATTGTTCCTAATCTCCAAATATTTCTGAATTGTTTAAAATCATGAATTATATTTACTTAATTATACAATGAATTAATTTACTATTGTCAGCATTTTCTAAACTTACATTACTATTATAATACAATCATACTTATTTAATTTTATAACTAAAATTTCTCTAAGTATATATCTAAACTTATTAATAGTAACAAAAAAAAAATCATAATTTAGAGATTTACATTGTTTGAGCTAAATAACAACAACACCAATTACTACAGATTTGCTGGGCCCATCAATGAAACACTAGTAATGGATCATCAAACATAATGTAAATGTTCTCAGTGAGTAATCATGAATTGAAATTATTATTATTGTTACTATTTCTTTATTCTTATTTTTAACTCTTGTCCATATGTCAGTCCGTTTGCCAAATTGTTTCATCTCATTAACATGTAATTTTTCTTTATAAGTTCCAATTCTCAATACTAAGTTTTTACTTTGTTTAGTATGATTTCTTTGCTCTCAGAGTAATTATCATTGTTTATTTACGCATTTACATACTTCTTCATTTATATATTTTTTTTATTTACTATCAATGCATTTTGTCGTATTATTATTTTTGTTAAATTCTTCTTTAATAAAATTCGTTTATAATTCTGTTTGTTAAAATGAATCTATAAATTCTTTTGAATGTAAGGGAAGGATAACCTAAACAAAATGATAAAATTATGTAAGTAATGTCATGTGTGTATATTCAAGGGACAGATTTTTAAAGTTTACGTGTAACAATTCTGTCATAGGTGTTTGCAAGTAATTGCTGGGAGGGAAAAGTGTACCCTACGTGACATACCACCATGTCATGGTTCGATTTGTTCTGTTGGTTTCTTTTGGATATAATTTCAATTAATTAGGATTTTATTTCTAGTACTTTTGCATACACTGGTTATGATATTTCAATTGGCATGCAGTGTATGTTATATGATTACGCGCGAAGCAAATGAGTTAGGAGTCTAAAATATATCATACGAGCTAGCCAAACAATCTTTCATGCCCTTAACTAATTGTTTTCGAATTCAAGGTTTAAAATTCATGATTTAAATTGCAACAATTTTTATTATTAATGTTTTACCTTGACATATCGCTTATTCAAAAATCTGAAGTTCTTAAAATTGGTAAAATTGGGATATCATTACAATTTTTGGTACAAAGTAAATTTCTTAGTATTTTGTATTTTCCCTATTCCTGCAAATAACTTCGACAGTTTTCAAGCTCCGACAGTTCTGTATACCTCATTTTAATCCATAAGAAACGCACTTTCTTCTAACATATCGCTTTTTCAAAAATCTTAAGTTCTTTTGTATACCTCACTTTAATCAATTAGAAACGCACTTTCTTTTGATATGTCTCTTCTTCAAAAATCTTAAGTTCTTAAAATTGGGATATCATTGCAATTTTTGGTACAGAGTAAATTTCTTAGTATATTGTATTTTCCCTATTCCTGCAAATAATTTTGACAGTTTTCAAGCTAAGACAGTTTTGTATACCTCATATTAATCCATAACAAACGCACTTTCTTTTGACATATCTCTTATTCAAAAATCTTGAGTTCTTAAAATTGGTAAAATGGGATATCATTGCAATTTTTGGTACAGAGTAAATTTCTTAGTATATTGTATTTTCCCTATTCCTTTAATAACTTTGACAGTTTTCAAGCTACGACAGTTTTGTATACCTCATTTTAATCCATTGAAACGCACTTTCTTTTGACATATCGCTTATTCAAAAATCTTAAGTTCTTAGAATTGGTAAAATTGGGATATCATTTCAATTTTTTACAAAGTAAATTTCTTACTATATTGTATTTTCCCTATCCCTAAAAATATTTTGACAGTTTTCAAGCTCCGACAGTTCTGTATACCTCATTTTAATCCATAAGAAACGCACTTTCTTCTAACATATCGCTTTTTCAAAAATCTTAAGTTCTTAAAATTGGGATATCATTGCAATTTTTGGTACAAAGTAAATTTCTTAGTATATTGTATTTTCCCTATTCCTGTAGATAACTTTGACAGTTTTCAAGCTACGACAGTTTTGTATACCTCATTTTAATCCATAAGAAACGCACTTTCTTTTGACATATTGGTTATTCAAAAATCTTAAGTTCCTAAAATTGGGATATCATTGCAATTTTTGGTACAGAGTAAATTCCTTAGTATATTGTATTTTCCCTATTCCTGCAGAGCTACGACAGTACTGTATACCTCATTTTAATCCATAAGAAACGCACTTTCTTTTATCATATCGCTTTTTCAAAAATCTTAAGTTCTAAAAATTGGTCAAATTGGGATATCATTGCAATTTTTGAATAAATTTCGTAGTATATTGTATTTTCCCTATTCCTGCAAATAACTTTGACAGTTTTCAAGCTACGACAGTTTGTATACCTCATTTTAATCCATAAGAAACGCACTTTCTTTTGACATATCGCTTATTCAAAAATCTTAAGTTCTTAAAATTGGGATATCATTGCAATTTTTGGTATAGAGTAAATTTCTTAGTATATTGTATTTTCCCTATTCCTGCAAGTAATTTTGACAGTTTTCAAACTACGACAGTTTTGTATACTTCATTTTAATCCATAAGAAACGCACTTTCTTTTGACATAAAGCTTATTCAAAAATCTTCAGTTCTTAAAATTAGTAAAATTGGGATATCATTTTTGGTACAGAGTAAATTTCTTGGTATATTGTATTTTCCCTATTCCTGCAAATAACTTTGACACTTTTCGAGCTACGACAGTTTTGTATACCTCATTTTAATCCATAACAAACCCATTTTCTTTTGATATATCTCTTCTTCAAAAACCTTAAGTTCTTAGAATTGGGATATCATTGTAACTTTTGGTACAGAGTAAATTTCTTAGTATATTATATTTTCCCTACTCCTGCAAATAACTTTGACAGTTTTCAAGCTGCGACAGTTTTGCATAACTCATTTTAATTATCAATTATCAAAAATCTTAAGTTCTTAAAATTGGGATATCATTGCAATTTTTGGTACAGAGTAAATTTCTTAGTATATTGTATTTTCCCTATTCCTGCAAATAACTTTGACAGTTTTCAAACTACGACAGTTTATATACCTCATTTTAATTCATAAGAAACGCACTTTCTTTGACATATCGCTTATTCAAAAATCGTAAGTTCTTAGAATTTGTATAATTGGGATATCATTGCAATTTTTGGTATAGAGTAAATTTCTTACCCCCTTATTCACAAACAAAATTTTTATTTTATAAACGGTTTATAAATTAGATTTTGTATGAAAATTTTGTTTTATAAACCTTTTATAAAATAAAAATGTTGTTTGTGAATAAGGGGGTTAGTATATTGTATTTTCCCTATTCCTGAAACTAACATTGACAGTTTTCAAGCTCCGACAGTTCTGTATACCTCATTTTAATCCATAAGAAACGCACTTTCTTCTAACATATCGCTTTTTCAAAAATCTTAAGTTCTTTTGTATACCTCACTTTAATCAATTAGAAACGCACTTTCTTTTGATATGTCTCTTCTTCAAAAATCTTAAGTTCTTAAAATTGGGATATCATTGCAATTTTTGGTACAGAGTAAATTTCTTAGTATATTGTATTTTCCCTATTCCTGCAAAGCTACGACAGTTCTGTAACATATCGCTTTTTCAAAAATCTTAAGTTCTTAAAATTGGTCAAATTGGGATATCATTGCAATTTTTGGTACAGAGTAAATTTCTTAGTGTATTGAAATATTCCTGCAGATAACTTTGACAGTTTTCAAGCTACGGCAGTTTGTATACCTCATTTTAGTCCATAAGAAACGCACTTTCTTTTGACATATCGCTTATTCAAAAATCTTAAGTTCTTAAAATTGGGATATCATTGCAATTTTTGGTACAGAGTAAATTTCTTAGTATATTGTATTTTCCCTATTCCTGCAAAGCTACGACAGTTCTGTATACCTCATTTTAATCCATAAGAAACGCACTTTCTTTTAACATATCGCTTTTTCAAAAATCTTAAGTTCTTAAAATTGGTCAAATTGGGATATCATTGCAATTTTTGGTACAGAGTAAATTTCTTAGTATATTGTATTTTCCCTATTCCTGCAGATAACTTTGACAGTTTTCAAGCTACGACAGTTTGTATACCTCATTTTAATCCATAAGAAACGCACTTTCTTTTGACATATCGCTTATTCAAAAATCTTAAGTTCTTAAAATTGGGATATCATTGCAATTTTTGGTACAGAGTAAATTTCTTAGTATATTGTATTTTTCTTATTCCTGCAAATAACTTTGACAGTTTTCAAGCTACGACAGTTTTGTATACCTCATTTTAATCCATAAGAAACGCACTTTCTTTTGACATAACGCTTATTCAAAAATCTTCAGTTCTTAAAATTAGTAAAATTGGGATATCATTGCAATTTTTGGTACAGAGTAAATTTCTTAGTATACTGTATTTTCCCTATTTCTGCAAATAACTTTGAGAGTTTTCAAACTACGACAGTTTTGTATACCTCATTTAATCCATAAGAAACCCATTTTGTTTTGATATATCTCTTCTTCAAAAAGCTTAAGTTCTTAAAATTGGAATATCATTGCAATTTTTGGTACAGAGTAAATTTCTTAGTATATTGTATTTTCCCTATTCATGCAAATAACTTTGATAGTTTTCAAACTACGACAGTTTTGTATACCTCATTTTAATCTATAAGAAACGCACTTTCTTTTGCTGTATCGCTTATTCAAAAATCTTAAGTTCTTAAATTGGTAAAATTGGGATATCATTGCAATTTTTGGTACAGAGTAAATTTCTTAGTATATTGAATTTTCCCTATTCCTGCAAATAACTTTGACAGTTTTCAAGCTACGACAGTTTAGTATACTTCATTTTAATCCATAAAAAACGTACTTTCTTTTGACATATCGCCTATTCAAAAATCTTAAGTTCGTAAAATTGGTATAATTGGGATATCATTGCAATTTTTGGTACACAGTAAATTTCTTAGTATATTGTATTCTCCCTATTCCTGCAAATAACTTTGACAGTTCTCAAGCTACGGCAGTTTTGTATACCTCATTTTAATCCATAAGAAACGCACTTTCTTTTCACATATCGCTTATTCAAAAATCTTAAGTTCTTAAAATTGGTAAAATTGGGATATGATTAAAATTTTTGGTACGGAGTAAATTTCTTAGTATATTGTATTTTCCCTATTCCTGCAAATAACGTTGACAGTTTTCAAGCTACGATAGTTTTGTATACCTCATTTTAATCCATAAGAAACGCACTTTCTTTTCACATATCGCTTATTCAAAAAACTTAAGTTCTTAAATTTGGTAAGATTGGGATATGATTAAAATTTTTGGTACAGAGTAAATTTCTCAGTATATTGTATCTTCCTTATTCCTGAAAATAACTTTGACAGTTTTCAAGCTACGATAGTTTTGTATACCTCATCTTAATCCATAAGAAACGCACTTTCTTTTGACATATCGCCTATTCAAAAATCTTATGTTCCTAAAACTGGTAACATTGGGATATGATTAAAATTTTTGTTACAGAGTAAATTTCTTAGTATATTGTATTTTCCCTATTCCTGCAAATAACTTTGACAGTTTTCAAGCTACGACAGTTTTGTATACTTCATTTTAATCCATAAAAACGCACTTTCTTTTGACATATCGCCTATTCAAAAATCTTAAGTTCTTAAAATTGGGATATCATTGCAATTTTTGGTACAGAGTAAGTTTCTTAGTATATTGTATTTTCCCTATTCCTGCAAATAACTTTCACAGTTTTCAAGCTACGGCAGTTTTGTATACCTCATTTTAATCCATAAGAGACGCACTTTCTTTTGACATATCGCTTATTCAAAAAACTTAAGTTCTTAAATTTGGTAAGATTGGGATATGATTAAAATTTTTGGTACAGAGTAAATTTCTTAGTATATTGTATTTTCCCTATTCCTGCAAATAACTTCGACAGTTTTCAAGCTACGACAGTTTTGTATACCTCATTTTAATCAACTAGAAACGCACTTTCTTTTTACATATCACTTCTTCAAATATCCTAAGTTCTTAAAATTGGTAAAATTGGGATATCATTGCAATTTTTGGTACAGAGTAAATTTCTTATAACTTTGACAGTTTTCAAGCTACGATAGTTTTGTATACCTCATTTTAATCCCTAAGAAACGCACTTTGTTTTGACATATCGCTTATTCAAAAATCTTAAGTTCCTAAAATTGGTAAAATTGGCATATCATTGCAATTTTTGGTACAGAGAAAATTTCTTAGTATATTGTATTTTCCCTATTCCTAAAAATAATTTTGACAGTTTTGAAGGTACGACATTTTAATCCATAAGAAATGCATTTTCTTTTAACATATCGCTTTTTCAAAAATCTTAAGTTCTTAAAATTAGGATATCATTGCAATTTTTAGTACAGAGTAAATTTCTTAGTATATTGTATTTTCCCTATCCCTGCAAATAACTTTGACAGTTTTCAAGCTACGACAGTTTTGTATACCTCATTTTAATCCATAAAAAACGGACTTTTTTTGACATATCGCTTATTCGAAAATTTTAAGTTCCTAAAATTGGTAATATTGTAAATTTTTTAGTATATTGTATTTTCCCTATTCCTAAAAATAACTTTGACAGTTTTCAAACTACGACAGTTTTGTATACCTCATGTTAGTCCATAAGAATCGCACTTTCTTTTGACATATCGCTTATTCAAAAATCTTAAGTTCTTAAAATTGGTAAAATTGGGATATCATTGCAATTTTTGGTACAGAGTAAATTTCTTACCCCCTTATTCACAAACAAAATTTTTATTTTATAAACGGTTTATAAATTAGATTTTGTATGGAAATTTTGTTTTATAAACCTTTATAAAATAAAACAAGTAAGAAATTATAGTCGGGCGAGGCCGACCATATAATACCCTACACCTGTTACAAAAATAAAATGTGATTTAGTTTTCATAATAAAGCATTTAAGTTGAATTGCACCTTGCCTTAAATTATACTTAAGCCATTTATTGTTGAATAAAATTGTGGACATTTAAGTCAAATTTTGAAGGGGGATTTGTATAGGGGCTATGGTCAAATGAGACCCTATAATTATAAAATTCATGCGAGTCATCAAGGCTAGTATAGAACTTGGTTTTGCAGCTTTTTGTCGAGATACGAGTATATAAAACATAATTATAAACTTAAAATCCCTATTCGTCGTTTTCAGTTGTATGAGGTTCTAGGT
>NW_023997849.1:0-16473 GCF_015586225.1 Lucilia sericata
CAATTTTAAGAACTTAAGATTTTTGAAGAAGCGTTATGTCAAAAGAAAGTGGGTATCTTATGGATTAAAATGAGGTATACAAAACTGTCGTAGCTTGAAACTGTCAAAGTTATTTTCAGGAATAGGGATAATACAATATACTAAGAAATTTACTCTGTACCAAAAATTGTAATGATATCCCAATTTTAAGAACTTAAAACTTTGAATAAGCGATATGTCAAAAGAATATGCGTTTCTTATGGATTAAAACGAGGTATACAAAGCTGTCGTAGCTTGAAAACTGTCAAAGTTATTTGCAGGAATAGGGATAATACAATATACTAAGAAATTTACTCTGTACCAAAAATTTTTATGATATCCCAATTTTACCAATTTTAAGAACTTAAGATTTTTGAAGAAGCGTTATGTCAAAAGAAAGTGGGTTTCTTATGGATTAAAATGAGGTATACAAACTGTCGTAGCTTGAAAACTGTCAAAGTTATTTGCAGGAATAGGGAAATACAATATACTAAGAAATTTACTCTGTAACAAAAATTGTAATGATATCCCAATTTTATCAGTTTTAAGAACTTAGATTTTTTTCAAAGAAAGTACGTTTCTTATGGATTAAAATGAAGGAATTGGGAAAATACAATATACTAAGAAATTTACTCTGTACCAAAAATTGTAATGATTTCCCAATTTTACCAATTTTAATAACTTAAGATTTTTGAATAAGCGATATGTCAAAGGAAAGTGCGTTTCTTATGGATTAAATCGAGGTACTCAAAACTGTTGTAGCTTGAAAAACTGTCAAAGTTATTTGCAGGAATATGGAAAATACAATATACTAAGAAATTTACTCTGTACCAAATTTTAATGATATCCCAATTTTAAGAACTTAAGATTTTTGAAGAAGCGATATGCCAAAAGAAAGTGGATTTCTTATGGATTAAAATGAGGTATACAAAACTGTCGTAGCTTGAAAACTGTGAAAGTTATTTGCAGAAATAGGGAAAATACAATATACTAGAAATTTACTCTGTAACAAAAATTGTAATGATATCCCAATTTTACCATTTTTAAGAACTTAAGATTTTTGAAGAAGCGATATGTCAAAAGAAAGTGGTTTCTTATGGATTAAAATGATGATACAATACTCCCGTAGCTTGAAAACTGTCAAAGTTATTTGCAGGAATAGGGATAATACAATATACTAAGAAATATACTCTGTACCAAAAATTTTAATGATAACCCAATTTTACCAATTTTAAGAACTTAAGATTTTTTTCAAAAGAAAGTAAGTTTCTTATGGATTAAAATGAAGGAATAGGGAAAATACAATATACTAAGAAATTTACTCTGTACCAAAAATTGGTAATGACTTCCCAATTTTACCAATTTTAAGAACTTAAAACTTTTGAATAAGCGATATATCAAAAAAATGTGCGCTTCTTATGGATTAAAATTTACCAATTTTAAGAACTAAGATTTTAGAAGAAGTAAAAAAAGTGGGTTCTTATGGATTAAAATGAGGTATACAAAACTCTCGTAGCTTGAAAACTGTCAATGTTATTTTCAGGAATAGGGAAAATACAATATACTAAGAAATTTACTCTGTACCAAAAATTTTAATGATATCCCAATTTTACCCATTTTAAGAACTTAAGATTTTTGAATAAGCGATATGTCAAAAGAAAATGCATTTCTCATGGATTAAAATGAGGTATACAAAACTGTCGTAGCTTGAAAACTGTCAAAGTTATTTGCAGGAATAGGGGAAAATACAATAGACTAAGAAAATTTACTCTGTACCAAAAATTGCATTGAAAGCCCAATTTTACCAATTCTAAGAACTTAAGATTTTTGAAGAAGCGATAGGTCAAAAGAAAGTGCGTTTCTTATGGATTAAAATGAGGTATTCAAAACTGTCGTAGCTTGAAACTGTCAAAGTTATTTGAATGAAAACCAAATAGTTTAATGATATCCCAATTTTAAGAACTTAAGATTTTTGAAGAAGCGATATGTCAAAAGAAAGTGGGTTTCTTATGGATTAAAATGAGGCATACAAAACTGTCGTAGCTTAAAACTGTTTTAAGTTATTTGCAGGAATAGGGAAAATACAATATACTAAGAAATTTACTCTGTAACAAAAATTTTAATGATATCCCAATTTTACCAATTTTAAGAACTTAAGATTTTTGAAGAAGAGATATGTCAAAGAAAGTAAAAAAAGTTTCTTCTTGTGGATTAAAATGATGTATACAAAACTGTCGTAGCTTGAAAACTGTCAAAGTTATTTGCAGGAATAGGGATAATACAAGATACTAAGAAATTTACTCTGTACCAAAAATTGCAATGATATCCCAATTTTACCAATTCTAAGAACTTAAGTTTTTGAAGAAGCGATATGTAAAAAGAAAGTGGGTTTCTTATGGATTTAAATGAGGTACACAAAACTCTCGTAGCTTGAAAACTGTCAAAGTTATTTTCAGGAATAGGGAAAATACAATATACTAAGAAATTTACTCTGTACCAAAAATTGTAATGATTTCCCAATTCTACCAATTTTAAGAAATTAAACTTTTGAATAAGCGATATGTCAAAAGAATGTGGGTTTCTTATGGATTAAAATTTACCAATTTTAAGAACTTAAGATTTTTGAAGAAGCGATATGTAAAAAGAAAGTGGGTTTCTTATGGATTAAAATGGGATATACAAAACTCTCGTAGCTTGAAAACTGTCAATGTCATTTTCAGGAATAGGGAAAATACAATATACTAAGAAATTTACTCTGTACCAAAAATTTGAATGATATCCCAATTTTACAAATTTAAAACCTTAATATTCTTGAATAAGAGATATGCCAGAAGAAAGTGCGTTTCTTATGGATTAAAATGAGGTATACAAAACTGTCGTAGCTTGAAAACTGTCAAAGTTATTTGCAGGAATAGGGAAATACAATATACTAAGAAATTTACTCTGTACCAAAAATTTTAATGATATCCCAATTTTGCCAATTTTAAGAACTTAAGCTTTTTGAATAAGGGATATGTCAAAGCAAAGTGCGTTTCTTATGGATTAAAACGAGGTATTCAAAACTGTCGTAGCTTGAAAAACTGTCAATGTTATTTTCAGGAATAGGGAAAATACAATATACTAAGAAATTTACTCTGTACCAAAAATTTGAATGATATCCCAATTTTACAAATTTTAAAAACTTAATATTTTTGAATAAGCGAATTGCAAAAGAAAGTGCGTTTCTTATGGATTAAAATGAGGTATACAAACTGTCGTAGCTTGAAAACTGTCAAAGTTATTTGCAGGAATAGGGAAAATACAATATACTAAGAAATTTACTCTGTACCAAAAATTTTAATGATATCCCAATTTTGCCAATTTAAGAACTTAAGCTTTTTGAATAAGCGATATGTCAAAAGAAAGTGCGTTTCTTATGGATTAAAATGAGGTATACAAAACTGTCGTAGCTTGAAAACTGTCAATGTTATTTGCAGGAATAGGGAAAATACAATAGACTAAGAAAATTTACCCTGTACCAAAAATTGCAATGAAAGCCCTATTTTACCAATTCTAAGAACTTAAGATTTTTAAATAAGCGATATGTCAAAAGAAAGTGCGTTTCTTATGGATTAAAATGAGGTACTCAAAACTGTCGTAGCTTGAAACTGTCAAAGTTATTTGCAGGAATAGGGAAAATACAATATACTAAGAAAATTTACTCTATACCAAATATTTTAATGATATACCAATTTTAAGAACTTAAGATTCTTGAAGAAGCGATATGTCAAAAGAAAGTACGTATCCCAATTTTACCAATTCTAAGAACTTAAGATTTTTGAAGAAGCGATATGTCAAAAGAAAGTGGGTTTCTTATGGATTAAAATGATGTATACAAAACTGTCGTAGCTTGAAAACTGTCAAAGTTATTTGCAGGAATAGGGATAATACAAGATACTAAGAAATTTACTCTGTACCAAAAATTGCAATGATATCCCAATTTTACCAATTCTAAGAACTTAAGTTTTTTGAAGAAGCGATATGTAAAAAGAAATGGGTTTCTAATGGATTAAAATGAGGTATACAAAACTCTCGTAGCTGGAAAACTGTCAATTTTATTATCAGGAATAGGGAAATACTAGTACTAATACAATATACTAAAAAATTTACGCTGTAACAAAAATTTGATTGATATCCCAATTTCACCAATTTTAAAAACTTAATATTTTTGAATAAGCGATATGCCAAAAGAAAGTGCGTTTCTTATGGATAAAAATAAGGTACACAAAACTCTCGTAGCTTGAAAAACTGTCAAAGTTATTTTCAGGAATAGGGAAAATACAATATACTAAGAAATTTACTCTGTACCAAAAATTTGAATGATATCCCAATTTTAAGAACTTAAAACTTTTGAATAAGCGACATGTCAAAAGAAAGTGCGTTTCTTATGCATTAAAATGAAGTATACAAAACTGTCGTAGCTTGAAAACTGTCAAAGTTATTTGCAGGAATAGGGATAATACAATATACTAAGAAGTTTACTCTGCACCAAAAATTTTAATGATATCCCAATTTTACCAATTTTAAGAACTTAAGATTTTTGAAGAAGCTATATGTCAAAAGAAAGTACGTTTCTTATGGATTAAAATGAAGGAGTAGGGAAAATACAACATACTAAGAAATTTACTCTGTACTAAAACTTTGAATGATATCCCAATTTTAAGAACTTAAAACTTTTGAATAAGCGACATGTCAAAAGAAAGTGCGTTTCTTATGGATTAAAACGAGGTATGCAAGACTGTCGTAGCTTGAAAACTGTCAAAGTTATTTGCAGGAGTAGGGATTATACAATATACTAAGAAATTTACTCTGTACCAAAATTTGTAATGATTTCCCAATTTTACCAATTTTAAGAACTTAAAACTTTTGAATAAGCGATATGTCAAAAGAATGTGCGTTTCTTATGGATTAAAATTTACCAATTTTAAGAACTTAAGATTTTTGAAGTAGCGATATGTAAAAATAATGTGGGTTTCTTATGGATTAAAATGAGGTACACAAAACTGTCGTAGCTTGAAAACTGTCAAAGTTATTTGCAGGAATAGGGAAAATACAATATACTAAGAAATTTACTCTGTACCAAAAATTTTAATGATATCCCAATTTTGCCAATTTTAAGAACTTAAGATTTTTGAAGAAGCGATATGTCAAAAGAAAGTGGGTTTCTTATGGATTAAAATGAGGTATACAAAACTGTCGTAGCTTAAAAACTGTTAAAGTTATTTGCAGGAATATGGAAAATACAATATACTAAGAAATTTACTCTGTAACAAAAATTGTAATGATATCCCAATTTTACCAATTTTAAGAACTTAAGATTTTTGAAGAAGCGATATGTCAAAAGAAAGTACGTATCCCAATTTTACCAAGTTTAAGAACTTAAGATTTTTGAAGAAGCGATATGTCAAAAGAAAGTGGGTTTCTTATGGATTAAAATGATGTATACAAAACTGTCGTAGCTTGAAAACTGTCAAAGTTATTTGCAGGAATAGGGATAATACAATATACTAAGAAATTTACTCTGTAACAAAAATCGTAATGATATCCCAATTTTACCAATTTTAAGAGCTTAAAATGTTTTTCAAAAGAAACTATGTTTCTTATGGATTAAAATGCAGGAATAGGGAAAATACAATATGCTAAGAAATTTACTCTGTACCAAAAATTGTAATGATTTCCCAATTTTAAGAACTTAAAACTTTTGAATAAGCGACATGTCAAAAGAAAGTGCGTTTCTTATGAATTAAAATGAGGTATACAAAACTGTCGTAGCTTGAAAACTGTCAAAGTTATTTGCAGGAATAGGGAAAATACAATATACTAAGAAATTTACTCTGTAACAAAAATTGTAATGATATCCCAATTTTACCAATTTTAAGAGCTTAAAATGTTTTTCAAAAGAAACTATGTTTCTTATGGATTAAAATGCAGGAATAGGGAAAATACAATATGCTAAGAAATTTACTCTGTACCAAAAATTGTAATGATTTCCCAATTTTAAGAACTTAAAACTTTTGAATAAGCGACATGTCAAAAGAAGGTGCGTTTCTTATGGATTGAAATGAGGTAAACAAAACTGTCGTAGCTTGAAAACTGTCAAAGCTATTTCCAAGAATAGGGAAAATACAATATACTAAGAAATTTACTCTGTAACAAAAATTGTAATGATATCCCAATTTTACCAATTTTAAGAACTTAAAATGTTTTTCATAAGAAACTACGTTTCTTATGGATTAAAATGAAGGAATAGGGAAAATACAATATACTAAGAAATTTACTCTGTAACAAAAATTGTAATGATTTCCCAATTTTACCAATTTTAAGAACTTAAAAACTTTTGAATAAGCGATATGTCAAAAGAATGTGCGTTTCTTATGGATTAAAATTTACCAATTTTAAGAACTTAAAATTTTGAAGAAGCGATATGCAAAAAAAAGTGGGTTTCTTATGGATTAAAATGAGGTATACAAAACACTCGTAACTTGAAAACTATCAATGTTATTTTCAGGAATAGGGAAAATAGAATATACTAAGAAATTTACTCTGCACCAAAAATTTGAACGATATCCCAATTTTACAAATTTTAAAAACTTAATATTTTTGAATAAGCGATATGCCAAAAGAAAGTGCGTTTCTTATGGATTAAAATGAGGTATACAAAACTGTCGTAGCTTGAAAACTGTCAAAGTTATTTGCAGGAATAGGGAAAATACAATATACTAAGAAATTTACCCTGTACCAAAAATTTTAATGATATCCCAATTTTGCCAATTTTAAGAACTTAAGATTTTTGAATAAGCGATATTCCAAAAGAAAGTGCGTTTCTTGTGGATAGAAATGAGGTACACAAAACTCTCGTAGCTTGAAAACTGTCAAAGTTATTTTCAGGAATAGGGAAAATACAATATACTAAGAAATTTACTCTGTACCAAAAATTTGAATGATATCCCAATTTTAGGAACTTATAACTTTTGAATAAGCGACATGTCAAAAGAAAGTGCGTTTCTTATGCATTAAAATGAGGTATACAAAATTGTCGTAGCTTGAAAACTGTCAAAGTTATTTGCAGGAATAGGGATAATACAATATACTAAGAAATTTACTCTGCACCAAAAATTTTAATGATATCCCAATTTTACCAATTTTAAGAACTTAAGATTTTTGAAGAAGCTATATGTCAAAAGAAAGTACGTTTCTTATGGATTAAAATGAAGGAGTAGGAGAAATACAATATACTAAGAAATTTACTCTGTACCAAAACTTTGAATGATATCCCAATTTTAAGAACTTAAAACTTTTGAATAAGCGACATGTCAAAAGAAAGTGCGTTTCTTATGGATTAAAATGAGGTATACAAAATTGTCGTAGCTTGAAAACTGTCAAAGTTATTTGCAGGAATAGGGATAATACAATATACTAAGAAATTTACTCTGTACCAAAATTTGTAATGATATCCCAATTTTACCAATTTTAAGAAATCAAAACTTTTGAATAAGCGATATGTCAAAAGAATGTGCGTTTCTTATAGATTAAAATTTACCAATTTTAAGAACTTAAGATTTTTGAAGTAGCGATATGTAAAAAGAAGGTGCGTTTCTTATGGATTAAAATGAGGTATACAAAACTGTCGTAGCTTGAAAACTGTCAAAGTTATTTGCAGGAATAGGGATAATACAATATACTAAGAAATTTACTCTGTACCAAAATTTGTAATGATATCCCAATGTTACCAATTTTAAGAACTTAAAATGTTTTTCAAAGAAACTATGTTTCTTATGGATTAAAATGCAGGAATAGGGAAAATACAACATACTAAGAAATTTACTCTGTACCAAAAATTGTAATGATTTCCCAATTTTACCAATTTTAAGAACTTAAAACTTTCGAATAAGCGATATGTCAAAAGAATGTGCGTTTCTTATGGATTAAAATTTACCAATTTTAAGAACTTAAGGTTTTTGAAGAAGCGATATGTAAAAAGAAAGTGGGTTTCTTATAGATTAAAATGAGGTATACAAAACTCTCGTTGCTTGGAAACTGTCAATGTTATTTTCAGGAATAGGGAAAATAGAATATACTAAGAAATTTACTCTGCACCAAAAATTTGAACGATATCCCAATTTTACAAATATTAAAAACTTAATATTTTTGAATAAGTGATATGCCAAAAGAAAGTGCGTTTCTTATGGATTAAAATGAGGTATACAAAACTGTCGTAGCTTGAAAACTGTCAAAGTTATTTGCAGGAATATGGAAAATACAATATACTAAGAAATTTACTCTGTACCAAAAAATTTTAATGATATCCCAATTTAAAAACTTTAAAAACGTAATATTTTTGAATAAGCGATATGCCAAAAGAAAGTGCGTTTCTTATGGATTAAAATGAGGTATACAAAACTGTCGTAGCTTAAAAATTGTCAAAGTTATTTGCAGGAATAGTGAAAATACAATATACTAACAAATTTACTCTGTACCAAAAATTGTAATGATATCCCAATTTTACCAATTTTAAGAACTTACGATTTTTGAATAAGCGATATGTCAAAAGAAAGTACGTTCCTTATGGATTAAAATGAAGGAATAGGAAAAATACAATATACTAAGAAATTTACTCTGCACCACAATTTGTTATGATTTCCCAATTTTACCAATTTTAAGAACTTAAAACTTTTGAATAAGCGATATGTCAAAAGAATGTGCGTTTCTTATAGATTAAAATGAGGTATACAAATCTGTCGTAGCTCGAAAACTGTCAAAGTTATTTGCAGGAATAGGGATAATACAATATACTAAGAAATATACTCTGTACCAAAAATTATAATGATATCCCAATTTTACCAATTTTAAGAACTTAAAACTTTTGAATGAGCGATATGTCAAAAGAATGTGCGTTTCTTATGGATTAAAATTTACCAATTTTAAGAACTTAAGATTTTTGAAGTAGAGATACGTCAAAAGAAAGTGGGTTTCTTTGGATTAAAATGAGGTACACAAAACTGTCGTAGCTTGAAAACTGTCAAGTTATTTGCAGGAATAGGGAAAGTACAATATACTAAGAAATTTACTCTGTAACAAAAATTGTTGTGATATACCAATTTTACCAATTTTAGGAAATTAAGATTTTTTCAAAAGAAAGTACGTTTCTTATGGATTAAATGAGGTATACAAAACTGTCGTACCTTGAAAACTGTCAAAGTTATTTGCAGGAATAGTGAAAATACATATACTAAGAAATTTACTCTGTACCAAATATTTTAATGATATCCCGATTTTAAGAACTTAAGATTTTTGAAGAAGCGATATGTCAAAAGAAAGTACGTTTCTTATGGATTCAAATGAGGTATTCAAAACTGTCGTAGCTTGAAAACTGTCAAAGTTATTTGTAGGAATAGGGAAAACACAATATACTAAGAAAATTTACTCTGTACCAAAAATTGTAAAGATTTACCAATTTTAAGAACTTAAAAACTTTTGAATAAGCGATATGTCAAAAGAATGTGCGTTTCCTATGGATTAAAATTTACCAATTTTAAGAACTTAAGCTTGAAAACAATCAAAGTTATTTACAGGAATAGGGATAATACAATATACTAAGAAATTTACTCTGTATAAGATTTTTGAAGAAACTATATGTCAAAAGAAAGTACGTTTCTTATGGATTAAAATGAAGGAATAGGGAAAATACAATATACTAAGAAATTTACTCTGTACCAAAAATTTGAATGATATCCCAATTTTAAGAACTTACGTTTTTAGAATAGCGATATGTCAAAAGAAAGTACGTTTCTTATGGATTAAAATGAAGGAATAGGAAAAATACAATATACTAAGAAATTTACTCTGTAACAAAATTTGTTATGATTTCCCAATTTTACCAATTTTAAGAACTTAAAACTTTTGAATAAGCGATATATCAAAAGAATCTGCGTTACTTATGGATTAAAATGAGGTATACAAATCTGTCGTAGTTTGAAAACTGTCAAAGTTATTTGCAGGAATAGGGATAATACAATATACTAAGAAATTTACTCTGTACCAAAAATTTGAATGATATCCCAATTTTACCAATTTTAAGAACATAAAACTTTTGAATAAGCGATATGTCAAAAGAATGTGCGTTTCTTATGGATTAAAATGAAGGAATAGGGAAAATACAATATACTAAGAAATTTACTCTGTACCAAAAATTTGAATGATATCCCAATTTTAAGAACTTAAATCTTTTGAATAAGCGACATGTCAAAAGAAGGTGCGTTTCTCATGGATTAAAATGAGGTATGTAAAAACTGTCGTAGCTTGAAAACTGTCAAAGTTATTTGCAGGAATAGGGAAAATACAATAGACTAAGAAATTTACTCTGTATCAAAAATTGCAATGATATCCCAATTTTACCAATTCTAAGAACTTAAGGTTTTTGAATAAGCGATATGTCAAAAGAAAGTGGATTTCTTATGGATTAAAATGAGGTATTCAAAACTGTCGTAGCTTGAAACTGTCAAAGTTATTGCAGGAATAGTGAAAATACAATATACTAAGAAATTTACTCTGTACCAAATATTTTAATAATATCCCAATTTTAAGAACTTAAGATTTTTGAAGAAGCAATATGTCAAAAGAAAGTGGGTTTCTTATGGATTAAAATTTACCAATTTTAGGAACTTAAGATTTTTGACGAAGCGATATGTAAAAAGAAAGTGGGTTTCTTATAGATTAAAATGAGGTATACAAAACTCTCGTTGCTTGAAAACTGTCAATGTTATTTTCAGGAATAGGGAAAATACAATAAACTAAGAAATTTACTCTGTACCAAAAATTTGAATGATATCCCAATTTTACAAATTTTAAAAAACTTAATATTTTGAATAAGTGATAAGCCAAAAGAAAGTGCGTTTCTTATGGATTAAAATGAGGCATACAAAACTGTCGTAGCTTGAAAACTGTCAATGTTATTTGCAGGAATAGGGAAAATACAATATACTCTATACCAAAAATTTTAATGATGTCCCAATTTTACCAATTTTAAGAACTTAAGATTTTTGAATAAGCGATATGTCAAAAGAAAGTGCGTTTCTTATGGATTAAAATGAGGTATACAAAACTGTCGTAGCTTGAAAACTGTCAAAGTTATTTGCAGGAATTAGGAAAATACAATAGACTAAGAAAATTTACTCTGTACCAAAAATTGCAATGATATCCCAATTTTACCAATTCTAAGAACTTAAGATTTTTGAAGAAGCGATATGTAAAAAGAAAGTGGGTTTCTTATGGATTAAAATGAGGTATAGAAACTGTCGTAGCTTGAAAACTGTCCAATATTATTTTCAGGAATAGGGAAAATACAATATACTAAGAAATTTACGCTGTACCAAAAATTTGAATGATATCCCAATATAACGTACACACAACTCTCGTAGCTTGAAAACTGTCAAAGTTATTTTCAATAATAGGGAAAATACAATATACTAAGAAATTTACTCTGTACCAAAAATTTTAATGATATCCCAATTTTAAGAACTCAAAACTTTTGAACAAGCGATATGTCAAAGAAAGTTTCTTATGGATTAAAACGAGGTATACAAAACTGTCGTAGCTTGAAAACTGTCAAAGTTATTTGCAGGAATAGGGATAATATAATATACTAAGAAATTTACTCTGTACCAAAAATTTTAATGATATCCCAATTTTACCAATTTTAAGAACTTAAGATTTTTGAAGAAGCTATATGTCAAAAGAAAGTACGTTTCTTATGTACCAAAATTGTAATGATTTCCCAATTTTAACAATTTAAGAACTTAAAAACTTTGAATAAGCGATATGTCAAAAGAATGTGTGTTACTTATGGATTAAAATGAGGTATACAAATCTGTCGTAGCTTGAAAACTGTCAAAGTTATTTGCAGGAATAGGGATAATACAATATACTAAGATTTATACTCTGTACCAAAAATTTTAATGATATCCCAATTTTACCAATTTTAAGAACTTAAGATTTTTGAATAAGCTATATGTCAAAAGAATGTGCGTTACTTATGGATTAAAATGAGGTATACAAATCTGTCGTAGCTTGAAAACTGTCAAAGTTATTTGCAGGAGTAGGGATAATACTATATACTAAGAAATATACTCTGTAAAAAAATTTTAATAATATCCCAATTTTACCAATTTTAAAAACTTAATATTTTTGAATAAGCGATGTGTCAAAAGAAAGTGGGTTTCTTATGGATTAAAATGAGGTACACAAAACTCTCGTAGCTTGAAAACTGTCAAAGTTATTTTCAGGAATAGGGAAAATACAATATACTAAGAAATTTACGCTGTACCAAAAATTTGAATGATATCCCAATTGTAAGAACTTAAAAGTGTTGAATAAGCGACATGTCAAAAGAAAGTGCGTTTCTTGTGAATTAAAACGAGATATACGAAACTGTCGTAGCTGAAAACTGTCAAAGTTATTTGCAGGGATAGGGATAATACAATATACTAAGAAATTTACTCTGTACCAAAAATTTTAATGATATCCCAATTTTACCAATTTTAAGAACTTAAGATTTTTGAGGAAGCTATATGGTAAAAGAAAGTACGTTTCTTATGGATTAAAATGAAGGAGTAGAGAAAATACCAAAATTTGTACCAAAAATTTTAATGATTTCCAATTATACCATTTTAAGAACTTAAACTTTTTAATAAGCGAGATGTGAAAAGAATGTGCTTTTCCTATGGATTAAAATTTACCAATTTTAAGAAATTAAGATTTTTGAAGAAGCTATGTCAAAAGAAAGTACGTTTCTTATGGATTAAAATGAAGGAATAGGGAAAATACAATATACTAAGAAATTTACTCTGTACCAAAAATTGAATGATATCCCAATTTTACGAACTTAAAACTTTTGAATAAGCGACATGTCAAAGAAGGTGCGATTCTTATGGACTAAAACGAGGTATACAAAACTGTCGTAGCTTGAAAACTGTCAAAGTTATTTGCAGGAATAAGGATAATACAATATACTAAGAAATTTACTCTGTACCAAAAAAATTTTAATATCCCAATTTTAAAAACTTAAAAACTTTTGAATAAGCGACATGTCAAAAAAATGTGCATTACTCTGTTCCAAAAATTGCAATGATATCCCAATTTTACTAATTCTAAGAACTTAAGATTTTTGAAGAACCGATATTAAAAAGAAAGTGGGTTTCTTATGGATTAAAATGAGGTATACAAAACTCTAGTAGCTTGAAAACTGTCAATATATTTTCAGGAATAGGAAAATACAATATACTAAGAAATTTACGCTGTACCAAAAATTTGAATGATATCCCAATTTTACCAATTTTAAAAACTTAATATTTTGAATAAGCGATAGGCCAAAAGAAAGTGCGTTTCTTATGGATTAAAATGAGGTACACAAAACTGTCGTAGCTTAAAAACTGTCAAAGTTATTTGCAGGAATAGGGAAAATACAATATACTAACAAATTTACTCTGTACCAAAAATTGTAATGATATACCAATTTTACCAATTTAAGAAACTTACGATTTTTGAATAAGCGACATGTCAAAGAAAGTACGTTTCTTATGGATTAAAATGAGGAATAGAGAGAAAACAATATAACTAAGAAATTTACTCTGTACCAAAAATTTTAATGATATCCCAATTTTACCAATTTTAAGAACTTAAAACTTTGAATAAGCGATATGTCAAAAGAATCTGCGTTGAAAACTGTCAAAGTTATTTGCAGGAATAGGGACAAAACAAATATACTAAGAAATTTACTCTGTACCAAAAATTTGAATGATATCCCAATTTTAAGAACTCAAAACTTTGAACAAGCGATATGTCAAAAGAAAGTGCGTTCTTATGGATTAAAACGAGGTATACAAAACTGTCGTAGCTTGAAAACTGTCAAAGTTATTTGCAGGAATAGGGATAATTATACTAAGAAATTTACTCTGTACCAAAAATTTTAATGATATCCCAATTTTACCAATTTTAAGAACTTATGATTTTTGAAGAAGCATATGTCAAAAGAATGTGCGTTACTTATGGATTAAAATGAGGTATACAAATCTGTCGTAGCTTGAAAACTGTCAAAGTTATTTGCAGGAGTAGGGTTAATACTATATACTAAGAAATAACTCTGTAAAAAAATTTTAATGATATCCCAATTTACCAATTTTAAGAACTTAAGATTTTTGAGGAAGCTATATGTAAAAGAAAGTATGTTTCTTATGGATTAAAATGAAGGAGTAGGGAAAATACCAAAACTTGTACAAAAATTGTAATGATTTCCCAATTTTACCAATTTTAAGAACTTAAATCTTTTAATAGCGATATGTGAAAAGAATGTGCGTTTTCCTATGGATTAAAATTTACCAATTTTAATAACTTAAGATTTTTGAAGAAGCTATATGTCAAAAGAAAGTACGTTTTCTTATGGATTAAAATGAAGGAATAGGGAAAATACAATATACTAAGAAATTTACTCTGTACCAAAAATTTGAATGATATCCCAATTTTACGAACTTAAAACTTTTGAATAAGCGACATGTCAAAAGAAGGTGCGATTCTTATGGATTAAAACGAGGTATACAAAACTGTCGTAGCTTGAAAACTGTCAAAGTTATTTGCAGGAATAAGGATAATACAATATACTAAGAAATTTACTCTGTACCAAAAATTTTAATGATATCCAATTTTAAAAATTTAAAACTTTTGAAATAAGCGACATGTCAAAAAAATGTGCGTTTCTTATGGATTAAAACGAGGTATACAAAACTGTCGTAGCTTGAAAACTGTCAAAGTTTATGCAGGAATAGCGAAAATACAATATACTAAGAAATTTACTCTGTACCAAAAATTTTAATGATATCCCAATTTTACCAATTTTAAGAACTTAAGATTTTGAATAAGCGATATGTCAAATGAATGTGTTTCTTATGGATTAAAATTTACCAATTTAAGAACTTAAGATTTTTGAAGAAGCGATATGTAAAAAGAAGTGGGGTTTCATGGATTAAAATGAGGTATACAAAATTGTCGTAGCTTGAAAACTGTCAAGTTTTTTGCAGGAATAGGGAAAATACAATATACTAAGAAATTTATTCTGTAACAAAAATTGTAATAATATCCCAATTTACCAATTTTAAGACCTTAAGATTTTTTTCAAAAGAAAGTACGTTTCTTATGGATTAAAATGAAGGAACAGGGAAAATACAATATACTAAGAAATTTACTCTTATCTACCAAAAATTGTAATGATTCCCAATTTTACCAATTTTAAGAACTTAAAATTTTGAATAAGCGATATGTCAAAAGAATGTGCATTTCTTATGGATTAAAATTTACCAATTTTAAGAACTTAAGGTTTTGAAGAAGCGATATGTAAAAAGAAAGTGGGTTTCTTATGGATTAAAATGAGGTATACAAAACTCTCGTAGCTTGAAAACTGTCAATGTTATTTTCAAGAATAGGGAAAATACAATATACTAAGAAATTTTCTCTGTACCAAAAATATGAATGATATCCCAATTTTACAAATTTTAAAAACTTAATATTTTTGAATAAGGATACGCCAAATGAAAGTGCGTTTCTTATGGATTAAAATGAGGTATACAAAACTGTCGTAGTTTGAAAACTGTCAAAGTTATTGCAGGAATAGAGAAAATACAATATACTAAGAGATTTACTCTGTACCAAAAATTGTAATGATTTCCCAATTTTAGCAATTTTAAGAACTTAAAACTTTTGAATAAGCGATATGTAAAAAAGAATGTGCGTTTTACCTGTACCAAAATTGTAATAATTTCCCAATTACCAATTTTAAGAACTTAAAACTTTTGAATAAGCTATGTGAAAAGAATGTGCGTTACTTATGGATTAAAATGAGGTATACAAAACTGTCGTAGCTTGAAAACTCTCAAAGTTATTTGCAGGAATAGGGATAATACAATATACTAAGAAATATACACTGTACCAAAAATTTTAATGATATCCCAATTTTACCAATTTTAAGAACTTAAGATTTTTGAAGAAGCGATTATGTCAAAAGAAAGTGGGTTTCTTATGGATTAAAATGAGGTACACAAAATTCTCGTAGCTTGAAAATTGTCAAAGTTATTTTCAGGAATAGGGAAAACACAATATACTAAAAATTTACTCTGTACCAAAAATTTGAATGATATCCCAAATTTAAGAACTTAAAACTTTGAATAAGCGACATGTCAAAAGAAAGTGCGTTTCTTATGGATTAAAACGAGGTATACAAAACTTGTAGCTTGAAAACTGTCAAAGTTATTTGCAGGAATAGGGAATATAATATACTAAGAAATTACTCTATACCAAAAATTTTAATGATATCCCAATTTTACCAATTTTAAGAACTTAAGATTTTTGGAAGAAGCTATATGTCAAAAGAAA
>NW_023997850.1:0-16721 GCF_015586225.1 Lucilia sericata
ACGTTGTTTATGTGTTTTTTGTTTGAAGTCTGTATTTGTTGCTATATATGAGACGTTAAGTACCAAACATTTTTCTTAGAACCTTCTTGGAACGTTAAAGTGTCATAAGGTTGGAAGCGGAGGGGGGAAAAGTTAAATACTTTTAACTTTTACTTTAAAAATTGTCGAGTCACTGAGTATGTGGAGTGACCCATATTCGGGTGTTCTTCTTTTTTTTCCAACTGTATCTATTTAATTGTATTTGTTTGTACACATTAACAAAAAATCTATATCTGTCTGTCTGTCTGCCTAAATGTTTTATGATGCATTAAGTATTTACGAGTTCATACAAATTGTAATAAATATTGTACTGTATTCGATTTCTAATGCATTGTAAAGTTTTCTTTTACCTATCATTGATGTCGTATGTATGTCATATGGTCTCATTTGTCAAGGTTTTTCCCTTTGTCTATTTCTGTTAAACTAGAAAGAAGAAATATTTTGAGCAAAGAATACATTTCTTGAATGAAATTGTGACAATCAATTTTTTAGTTTTGAAAACATTTATGTAACAGTTGTGTAAATACTGGTGGAAGATGTGAAACGGTCGGTTGAAAGTGGAGTGTAAATATTTTCAATTGGGAGTGATATTAATCGGGATATAATATCCCTCATGAACACTAATCGTAAAATTCTTCGGATTTACATCCAGGAAATTGAGTTTCTGAACATCGCTGTTTTGTTTTTACCAACAGTAGGTCCGATAGTGGATTAGATTATTTCTTGGATTGATGTATATACATACATGCATTATTCTATCAGTCTAACCTAATTGGTCTATAATTTAACGAATAAGTATGTTAAATGTTGCTGTCATCGTAAAAGAATATGTAGGATTGGAAGTTTGAAACATAATGTCATTTAAAAATACAGTAAATAGAGAAGAAGAAAGAAAGGAGCCTTGCGATGCCTCAAATCAATCTTAAATTCGTTTGATGACAACCCAACTCGTTTAGAGTGATCGTTGAGACAGCCAAAATTTTTGATAAAAGAGCCTTGGAAATATCACGAGTCAACGTTTTATTTTCGCCAAAGTAGTGAATACATGACAGCATTTCTTGAAAAGAAAAGATAATTGGACACACGTAGAGCGACCTACGAACCAATATTGTCGTTAGTTAAGGAAATTATTGGACTTAAAATACAGAACAAATTTGGTCCCCTCTTACATAAGCAATCTCTTAGCATGCTTTAAGTTCGCCGCGTTGGCGTAGTACATTATAGTTTAAAAGTTAAGGACGTCGAAGAACACTCATTTAAGAATGTCGTCTGTTCGGAATACTTGTTGCCCAGGACCATATTACCTTAATGATCTTCCCCCATCTTGGAGTGATGGCAATCCGGGAGAAAGGTGTTGGTGCAAGTACCACTAGACTGGCGAGACTGTCAGATAAATCCTCAGCCTCTAATTGGAGTGATTTGACTTGGGGTCGAACCAGAGAGTATTACGATGAAGTAGCACGGAGCCGGCAGCCCATAGGGTGGAGTTTCAAATTTATCTAGTTAGTTAATTAGTTAGTTTGTTAGTTAGTTAGATAGTTAGTTAGTTAGTTTAGTTAGTTAGTTAGTTAGTTAGTTAGTTATTTAGTTCGTAGTTAGTTAGTTCGGTTCGTTCGTTGTGTTCGTTCGTTCGTTCGTTAGTTAGTTCGTTCGTTCGTTCTTCGTTCGTTCGTCGTTCGTTTAGTTAGTTAGTTCGTTCGTCGTTAGTTAGTTAGTTAGTTAGTGTTCGTTCGTTAGTTAGTTAGTTCGTGTCGTTAGTTAGTTATTCGTTCGTTGTTAGTTAGTTCGTTCGTTCTTAGTTAGTTCGTTTTGTTCGTTCGTTCGTTCGTTCGTTCGTTGTTCGTTCGTTCGTTCGTTCGTTCGTTCGTTTGTTCGTTCGTTCGTTCGTTCTTCGTTCGTTCGTTCGTTCTTGTCGTTCGTTTCGTTCGTTCGTTCGTTCGTTCGTTCGTTCGTTCGTCTTTCGTTCGTTCGTTCGTTCTTCGTTCGTTCGTTCGTTCGTTTCGTTCGTTCGTTCGTTCGTTTCGTTAGTCGTTCGTTCGTTCGTTCTTCGTTCGTTCGTTCGTTCGTTCGTTCGTGTTTCGTTCGTTCGTTCGTTCGTTCGTTCGTTCGTTTCGTTCGTTCGTTCGTTCGTTCGTTCGTTCGTTCGTTCGTTCGTTCGTTCGTTGTTCGTTCGTTCGTTCGTTCTTTTCGTTCGTTCTTTCGTTTCGTTCTTCGTTCGTTGTCGTTTCGTTCGTTCGTTCGTTTTCGTTAGTTTCGTTCGTTCGTTCGTTCGTTCGTTCGTTCGTTCGTTCGTTCGTTTTCGTTCGTTTTCGTTCGTTCGTTCGTTCGTCGTTCGTTCGTTCGTTCGTTCGTTCGTTCGTTCGTTTCGTTCGTTCGTTCGTTCTTCGTTCGTTCGTTTCGTTCGTTCGTTCGTTCGTTCGTTCGTTCGTTCGTTCGTTCGTTCGTTCGTTCGTTGTTCGTTCGTTCGTTCGTTCGTTCGTCGTTCGTTCGTTCGTTCTTCGTTCGTTCGTTCGTTCGTTCGTTCGTTTCTTCGTTCGTTCGTTCGTTCGTTCGTTCGTTCGTTCGTTCGTTCGTTTCGTTCGTCGTTCGTTCGTTCGTTCGTTCGTTCGTTCGTTTCGTTCGTTCGTTCTTCGTTCGTTCGTTCGTTCGTTCGTTCGTTCGTTCGTTTCGTTCGTTCGTTCGTTCGTTCGTTCGTTCGTTCGTTCGTTCGTTCGTTCGTTCGTTCGTTCGTTCGTTTCGTTCGTTCGTTCTTTCGTTCGTTCGTTCGTTCTTCGTTCGTTCGTTCGTTCGTTCTTCGTTCGTTCGTTCGTTCGTTCGTTCGTTCGTTCTTCGTTCGTTCGTTCGTTCGTTCGTTCGTTCGTTCGTTGTTTTCGTTCGTTTTTTTCTTCGTTCGTTCGTTCGTTCGTTCTTCGTCTTCCCCCCTCCTCCTGTTTGCCCCCCCCTCCCGTTTTCCTTTTCTCTCTTTTTTCTCCTCCCCCCCCCTGTCCTTTCCCCTTGCTTCCTGCCCCCTCCCCCTTTGCTCTTCCTCCCTCCCCTCCCTTCCTCCCCTCCTTCCTTTCACGCTTTCGCTCATTAGCCGCCAAGCAACAAACCCAAAAAAATCAAATAAAAGTTTGTTTCATGTCCTCTTGAAGCTACAACATGATTTGTAACATCTTGGAGATACAACATACAACATGTTTTTCCGCAAAAACAATATTAATGCAATTTTTCTTCAATCTTAACAGATAATAAATTGGAGGAAACTTTCTTAAGTTAGTTAATAAAATTTCAGAAATCAAAAGCTAATTGGAAAACATTTTAAGAAGAGTCATGCGAAGGCAGTTGCTAATCTAGTGTATTCATTAGATTAGGAGCTTACAAATTATCCTACCCAACGAAGACTTTTGCAGAATACTATCATCGATATATGTTCCAATGCTTAGTTTGCATTATGCATACTAAAGCTGGGCATCTTAGTCAATCACGTTTTATTTTCTATTCATCGGTCAATGGTACAATCACTTGGATACTTTGTCCTTCCTAAACCTTAAAAGCTACTCTCCAAACACTCGAGGAACGATCTCTAGACAGGAAAAAGGGACTTATGTTTAAAACCAAACCAAAAAATAACAACTTTTATTACACCTTTATCCCAGTAATCGCTTAATAATCATTAAGAAATTCCACACTCATATATAATATGTCTTCCTATAAACAGCTTATTAAAAACCAAAAACATAACCAAATCAAAATAATTGTTGTGCAGCACTAATTAAACGCATTTTTAAAGAGAAAATTTTTGTTGGCTTAATAAGAAAACAAAACAAGAATTAAAGTAAGAAATAAATAATATAAAACGTAATTTAAATTTGTAGCGCGTTACTAATTGTTGTAGTTTTGTTTTGTTTTATACTCTATTAATTGCAAATTATAACCCTTTTAATTGTTACTTTTGGCAATAGTGCAGTTTTTTTTTACAAAACTTATATATGTTCGTGGTACTTTCTACTTGCATTTAGTGTATGAAACGTTTAATTATTTGACAAGTTGGAAAAAATGCAGAAGAAACTGCAACTGCCGTTGTCATTTCGTTAACTGTTTTCTTTTTTTTCGCGTTATAATTTTAGTAGGTTGATAAGTGGCAAAATTATATGTTACAAAATCTTTTACAAAATGAACAAAAAGTAATAAAGTTATTTAATCGAAAAACAAAACTTTAGTTTTGTTTATGTATTTACTAATTTTTAATTTAAATTTAAATTAAACGGCAAGGTAATAAGTTTTAAAATTATAAATTAAATTTTTTTTGTATTATCCGCGTTATTGTCGTTATTACGTGGTTTAGATATTCGATATATTTAGTGGAGACACTCAACAGTGTACAACAAATAATACTGATTTTGATTAACCTACTTACCAATAGATGTCGCTATAATGTATGTTAAAGTTTTTACTTGGATTGTAGTGTTGACAATAATTTTCCACCAGTTCCCTTACAAAAAATCACAAAAACCGCTTGAAATCTTTAAACAGACAATAGACTAGACTGTACAAGACTATAGACTAGACTTTAGTCCAAACTAGACTATAGACTCGACTATAGACTAAACTATAGACTATACTATAGACTAGAACATAGACTGGATTATAGATTAGACTATAGACTAGACTATAGATTAGACTATAGACTAGATTATAGACGATACTATAGCCTAGACTATAGACTATACTATAGACTAGACTATAGACTAGACTATAGCCTAGACTATAGACTAGACTATAGACTAGACTATCGACTAGACTCTAGACAATACTGTAGACTAGACTATATACTAGACTATAGACTAGACTATAGACTAGACTATAGACTAGACTATACTATAGACTAGACTATAGACTAGACTATAGACTAGACTAGACTAGACTATAGACCAGACTATAGACTAGACTATAGACTAGACTATAGACTAGACTATAGACTAGACTATAGACTAGACTATAGACTAGACTATAGACTAGACTATAGAATAGACTATAGACTAGACTATAGACTAGACTATAGACTAGACTATAGACTAGACTAGACTAGACTATAGACTAGACTATAGACTAGACTATAGACTAGACTATAGACTAGACTATAGACTAGACTATAGACTAGACTATAGACTAGACTATAGACTAGACTATAGACTAGACTATAGACTAGACTATAGACTAGACTATAGACTAGACTATAGACTAGACTATAGACTAGACTATAGACTAGACTATAGACTAGACTATAGACTAGACTATAGACTAGACTATAGACTAGACTATAGACTAGACTATAGACTAGACTATAGACTAGACTATAGACTAGACTATAGACTAGACTATAGACTAGACTATAGACTAGACTATAGACTAGACTATAGACTAGACTATAGACTAGACTATAAACTAGACTATAAACTAGACTATAGCCTAGACTATAGACTAGACTATAGACTAGACTATCGACTAGACTCTAGACAATACTGTAGACTAGACTATATACTAGACTATAGACTAGACTATAGACTAGACTATACTATAGACTAGACTATAGACTAGACTATAGACTAGACTATAGACTAGACTATAGACTAGATTATAGACTAGACTATAGACTAGACTATAGACTAGACTATAGACTAGACTATAGACTAGACTGTAGACTAGACTATAGACTAGACTATAGACTGGACTATAGACCAGACTATAGAATAGACTATAGACTAGACTATAGACTAGAATATAGACTAGATTATAGACTAGACTATAGACTAGACTATAGACTAGAATATAGACTAGACTATAGACTAGACTATAGACTAGACTATAGACTAGACTATAAACTAGACTATAGACTAGACAATAGACTATACTATAGACTAGACTATAGACTAGATATAGTATAGACTAGACTATAGACTACATATAGACTAGACTATAGACTAGATTATAGACTAGTCTATAGACTAGACTATAGACTAGACTATAGACTAGACTATAGACTAGACTATAGACTAGACTATAGACTAGACTATAGACTAGACTATAGACTAGACTATAGACTAGACTATAGACTAGACTATAGACTAGACTATAGACTAGACTATAGACTAGACTATAGACTAGACTATAGACTAGACTATAGACTAGACTATAGACTAGACTATAGACTAGACTATAGACTAGACTATAGACTAGACTATAGACTAGACTATAGACTAGACTATAGACTAGACTATAGACTAGACTATAGACTAGACTATAGACTAGACTATAGACTAGACTATAGACTAGACTATAGACTAGACTATAGACTAGACTATAGACTAGACTATAGACTAGACTATAGACTAGACTATAGACTAGACTATAGACTAGGCTATAGACTAGGCTATAGACTAGCCTATAGACTAGACTATAGACTAGACATGGATTTTTACAAGGAAGTCTTAAACAGTTTTATAGAAAGATGTTCTATAAAAAAATATTTACAGTAATAAAACTGTTTCAAGAGTGTTCATTTTATAGAAAAAATTTTTATTTGAATTTAAAATTTAAATTTACCTTTTTAAAATAGTAACTGAATTCTTCGCTTTTCTGTGATCAATTCCTTTTAACTTCAATAATTTTAACCTAATAACTTTGATTTCTAACACTTTTTATCTTTGTTTAAAAACAGGCCATAGTTGGAGCTTTTACTTTATATAACATTTATTTACTCTTTATTATCATTAATGCTCTCTTTTTATTTACTTATATTTATTCACTCACACCAAGCAAAACCCCCACACCCCACCCAGAGTTATGCATTTACACACACCATTTATTGAATATTTGCGACATTAAACGAACAATAGATACACATTTTTTCTTCGCGACTGCGCTGCCGGCAGCACATTTTTTCTTAACAAGTTCTTTTCTAATTATTTATTAAAAAACGCGATTTATAAACAAAATTTAACATTTTCTTAAATAACTTTTTATGCTTTACATTACTATTTACTTTTTATAATAATTTAACAACTTTTCTATTTGAAAATCATCTTTTATTACAACACTACAGGAAGACGAACATATTGTTAAGAAATCACACTAAGAACTGATTAACAAAAGGTTACACGGAAAGGAAAAGTTTAGTGGAGTACTGAAATTAAAGCATGAAAGAGACAGATTGTTTGCGCAAATAGCTTAGCAGCAAGCTTAAACTGTCTAGAAAGAGTTAAACGTAGTTATTAGAATAATTGCAATAAACAGTGCGCATGTCCAAAATAGTGTTGTGATTATTTGAGAGAGGAAAAAGAAGGAAATGCTGTAGTATTAGTGAAAATAAAACTGTTTGTATTACATAAGTATGATGTTACAAGAACAACATTAGGAATACCAGAAACAAGTGTATGTGAGGTGCTAGCACATAAGTTTTTGCATGGTTTTTATATATAGACTTTTGTCATAATAATGTGAAATCTTATATGAAGAAAAAATTGACAGCAGTAAGGCTTGTGTGAGACTAACTAACTAACTAACTAACTAAACTAACTAACTAACTAACTAACTAACTAACTAACTAACTAACTAACTAACTAACTAACTAACTACTAACTAACTAAACCTAACTAACTAACTACTAACTACTACTAACTAACTAACTAACTAACTAACTAACTAACTAACTAACTAACACTAACTAACTAACTAACTAACTAACTAACTAACTAACTACTAACTAACTAACTAACTAACTAACTAACTACGAACTACTAACTAACTACTAACTAACTAACTAACTAACTAACTAACTAACTAACTAACTAACTACTAACTAACTACTAACTAACTAACTAACTAACTAACTACTAACTAACTAACTAACTAACTAACTAACTAACTAACTAACTAACTAACTACTAACTAACAACTAACTAACTAACTAACTAACTAACTAACTAACTAACTAACTAACTAACTAACTAACTAACTAACTAACTAACTAACTAACTAACTAACTAACTAACTAACTAACTAACTAACTAACTAACTAACTAACTAACTAACTAACTAACTAACTAACTAACTAACTAACTAACTAACTAACTAACTAACTAACTAACTAACTAACTAACTAACTAACTAACTAACTACTAACTAACTAACTAACTAACTAACTAACTAACTAACTAACTAACTAACTAACTACTAACTAACTAACTAACTAACTAACTAACTAACTAACTACTAACTAACTAACTAACTAACTAACTACTAACTAACTAACTAACTAACTAACTAACTAACTAACTAACTAACTAACTAACTAACTAACTAACTAACTAACTAACTAACTACTAACTAACTAACTAACTAACTAACTAACTAACTAACTAACTAACTAACTAACTAACTAACTAACTAACTAACTAACTAACTAACTAACTAACTAACTAACTAACTAACTAACTAACTAACTAACTACTAACTAAACTACTAACTAACTAACTAACTAACTAACTAACTAACTAACTAACTAACTACTAACTAACTAACTAACTAACTAACTAACTAACTAACTAACTACTAACTAACTAACTAACTAACTAACTAACTAACTAACTAACTAACTAACACTAACTAACTAACTAACTAACTAACTAACTAACTAACTAACTAACTAACTAACTAACTAACTAACTAACTAACTAACTAACTAACTAACTACAACTAACTAACTACTAACTAACTAACTAACTAACTAACTAACTAACTAACTAACTAACTAACTAACTAACTAACTAACTACTAACTAACTAACTAACTAACTAACTAACTAACTAACTAACTAACTAACTAACTAACTAACTAACTAACTAACTAACTAACTAACTACTAACTAACTAACTGAACTAACTAACTAACTACTAACTAACTAACTAACTAACTACTAACTAACTAACTACTAACTAACTAACTAACTAACTAACTAACTAACTAACTAACTAACTAACTAACTAACTACTAACTATCTAACTAACTAACTAACTAACTGACTAACTAACTAAATCAAAATTAATAATTACCCAACCCTGACTTACTGGGTTACTCTGGCATTCCTAATTGTTGTTCTTGTATCATCATACTTATGTTATACAAACAGTTCTATTTTCACCAATACTACTGAATTTCCTTCTTTTTCCTCTCTCAAATAATCAAACATAGTTTGGGACATGCATACTGTTTATTACAAAATAACTACGTTTAACTCTTTCTACACAGTTTAATCCTGTTGCTAAGCTCTTTGCGCATACAATCTATCTCTTTCTTTTTTTTCGCTACTCCATTAACTCTTCCTTTCCGTGTAACGTTTTGTTAATCAGTTCTTAGTGTAATTTCTTAACAATACGTTAGTCTTCCGGTACTGTCGTAATAAAACGAAGATTTGCAAATAAAAAAGTTTTTAAATTATTATAAAAAGTGTATAGTAATGTAAGGTATGAAAAGTTATTTAAGAAAATGTTTAATTTTGTTTATAAATCACGTTTTTTAATAAATAATTTGTTAAGAAAAGAACTTGTTAAGCAAAAATGTGCTGCCGACAGCGCAGTCGTGAAGAAAAAATGTGTATCTATTGTTCGTTTAGTGTCGAAAATATTCAATAAAAAAGTTTGTATAAATGCATTACTTAGGGTGGGCCGTGAGGGGGGTTTTACTTGGTGTGAGTGAATAAAAAGAGAGCATGAATGAAAATTAAGAGAAAATAATTGTTATATAAAGTAAAAGCTTCAACTATGGCCTGTTTTTAAATAAATATAAAAAAGTGTTAGAAGTCAAAATTATTACATGAGTGCAAATTATTGATGTTAAAAGAATTGATCACAGAAAGGCGAAGAAATCAGTTACTGTTGCAAAAAGGTAATTTTAAATTTTAATTTCAAATAAAAATTCAGCTAAATTTTTATGAAATAAACACTCTTGAAACAGTTTTCTATAAACATTTTTAAGACTTTTTTTGTAAAAATACACTTAATTTGATTATACCCCAATAGGTTGACGTAGGAAGATTAAGGTATTTCGCAAATAAAGTTTTTTTTTTTTATACCCACCATCAAAAAGATGGGGGTATATTGATTTTGTCATTCCGTGTGTAACACATCGAAATATTGTTCACAGACCCCATAAAGTATATCGAGGCACTATATTCAATAGTCGCTATCTGTCATTTTCATGAAAATGAGATTTTGATGGCAAAATATTCAGCAAACTATCCCGCATCAGTGATATAAATTTCAAAGAAAAAAAATATTTTTTGGCAATTTTATAGCTTTTTTTAAATTTCTCTATCTTAAAAAAAGAAAAATTCTGAATGCAAAACTCTCTATCTTATCCAAAAATTGCTTCAAACTCTATCCCTTTGGATGATTTTCTGTTGCAAAACAAGTCTTATTAATAATTTGGACATGCTGAACACAAATCCGTCAAAATATTTAAAATCGGTGTAATAGTTTTTGAGATATCGCTCATTATGATACTAATTAAATCAATTTTATTGTCGTGTTTAACCATATAACTTTGATTTTGGACCAAAACATTATAATCTGTTGCTTTTTCAACAATTTGGTTTATTTTCCTCCATTAAATTGTATAAAATATAATATTTATTGATTTTAATTCAAATAAAAATTTTATATTTCCATGAAAAACTCTCTATCTGTTGGTTGAATGAATATTTTCGTAGAAAAATAAGCTCTATCTGATATAAATTTGTGAATAATTTTGCAAATAATGCAAAATTTAAAATTCTTTTTATATAAGGGTTTAGTATATGGTCGTAGAAATATATTGTAGAAGAAAAAATTTAAAAATCTTCACTAACTAGCGAAATAAACAGTTTTTTTGCTCTCCTGAAAACTTGTATTATTTTAGATAGGGACTATTGAATATAGTCCCTCGATATATATTCTGGGATCTCGTAAGATTCTAAGACGAACTAGCTATGTCCGTCCGTCTGTCTGTTGTTGGCACGATAGCGTCTACAAAAAAAGAGATATTGAGATGAAATTTTCCCAAAATATTTTTTATTGATCAGAAATGTTTGGTATTGAAAATGGGCAAAATCGGTCGTCGGTGAAAATGGGCAAAATGGGCGATTTCACATAGCCCCCATAAAAATGAACCCCCCGGAATATTGTATAAAGAGCTTCAAACATTCACAAATTCGTTGTTTATGAAGCAAATGGCACAAAATTTCGCATAAGTCAGTTTTTTGACCTCCGAAATAAAATTCTGAATTATGTCGGACATAGGACCACAATTGGCTCTACCCCCCATATAAGGCCCCCTTTTGGAAATTACTATAATTCTGATTACTGGCTTAAACATACGAATATAGCGATGGAATTCGACACACATAGCTTTCATGCAAGCCAATATCTCTCCACCAAACTATATGTGGATTGGTCCATAATTGACCCTACCCCCCATATAAGGTCCCCTTCAGAAAATGACTTTAACGCTCATTATTGGCGTAAAAATACGAGTATAGCGATGAAATTTGACACAAGTAAGTTTCATACGAGTGAAAATCTCTCCACCAAATTTTATGTGGATCGGTCCATAATTGACCCTACCTCCCATATAAGGTCCCCTCCATAAAATTACTTTAACGCTCATTACTGGCTTAAAAAGAAGAGTATAGCGATGAAATTTCACAGAAGTAAGTTTTATATGAGCCAAAATCTATCTACCAAATTTTATGTGGATCGGTCAATAATTGTCCCTACCCGCCCATATAAGGTCCCCCTTCAGAAAATTACCTTATCGCTTATTATTGGCGTAAAAATACGTGTATAATGAAGAAATTTGACATAAGTAAGTATCTTAGGAGCCAAAACCTTTCCAGATAATTTTATGTGGATCGGTCCATAATTGACCCTACTCCCTATATAAGGTCCCCTCCATAAAATGGCTTTAACGCTCATTACTGACTTAAAAAGAAGAGTATAGCGATGAAATTTCACAAAAGTAAGTTTTATACGAGCCAAAATCTCTCTACCGCCCATATAAGGTCCCCTTCTGAAAATGTCTTTAACGCTCATTATTGGAGTAAAAATACGAGTATAGCGAAGAAATTTGACGTAAATAAGTATCTTAGGAGCCAAAACCTTTCCACAAAATTGTATGTGGATCGGGCCTAACAAAAGATTACTTTAACGCTCATTACTGGCCTAAAAAACGAGTAAAGCGATGAAATTCGATAAAGTTTTATATCAGCTAACATCTCTCTACAAAATTTTGTGGGGATCGATCCATAATTTACCCTAACCTTCACTTAAGATCCCCATCAGAAAATCACTTAAACGCTCATTACTGGCGTAAATGAAATTCGACACTGATATGTTCTATAGAAACCGAAATCTCTATACCAATTTGTATGCGGAACAGTCCGTTATAACCCCATCCCATATAAATTTCCCCTCAGAAAATGACTACAACTTAACCCCGTATAAGGTCCCTTTAAGAAAATGACTTTAATGCTCATTACTGGCTTAAAAATACAGGTAGATCAATGAAATTTGAAATAAATAAGGAACTGAAATCTTCCTACCGACTTTTATGAGAATTGGTCCATACGAGTATATATAACCCTACTCCCTATATAAATTAACATATTTAATTCGAAAGAGCACTGTCAATAGTTAAACCCCCATTAATGGACCTCTTTCAAATATTACAACGATGTTCTCATTATATCGATACATAATACATATATTCAAAATATCAAAGTTTATTTATATGGCAGTGATTTGATGGTGGGTATATAAGATTCGGCATAGCCGAATATAGCACTCTTACTTGTTTTTTAAATGATTATTTAATTACTTTAAAATTTCTACTCATTATGGTGTATATTTTTATTTAAATTATTGCAATAATAAAATCCTAATTAAATATACTCGCATACAAAAAAAAAGGATGATAGCAAAAACAAATTAGTACAACCACCTGCGTAAAAGTGTTAAAATACTTTATTTAACTCTTGCCAACACTTGACTCCACATAGAATTTGTAACCCTCATTTTCATCCTGCACCTTGAAAAAAATCTACTGAATACAACTGCAAATATCATTAAATTATGCAGCCATTAACAGTAGAATTTCATTGTTTTTTCACACTCTTTCTTTTTGGGATCTTTTTTATTTACTTTCTAATGCAATGATGCCATTTCAAAAAAAAAAAAAAAAAGGCGAAGATTGAAAACATTTTTAAGTTAAAAGCCTTTTAAACTAATGCCACAAACGCAGATGGCACCTTGTAAAGGAAAAGCATAATTGCAAAAAGTTAGATGTATGCTGTTAAAGGAAGTGCTATTTTCTTAGAGATATCTTTTGGCGATATATACACTATAAAGATCAAATCTTCCAGATTACAGACTTCAGCATTAAACGATCTTACTCTTAAGTTAAACAAAATTTCAAATTTTTACTCTTATTGCACATAACATATTATTGAAGTGCATTTCTTATGTCGCCTTTGCTGGTGTTCTAACACTTTTGTCCTGTATGTATTTTTCTAATTTATGCTAAATTCTTTTTACTTTATTTTTTTAAATCTTCCCAAAAAAATTGTAATGCTTTTATGCAATTTAAAGTGAAAAAAAAGGATTTTACATTTGTTTCAAGACAAAAAATAAAGACAACGGAAAAAATTAAATTACACCATTCGGATTTAATTTTTTGCCATTCGTATGACGGAGACAAGCGTTACTGGTTTGTTCTGAAAAAAAAATTTAAACACTCAAAGATTTTTGCTAGTAAGACTGATATTATATAGCACCCTGTAACAATTTTGAAAAAAAAGCTTGGGAATGAACTATAACTAAACTAGAACAGAACTACAATAGGGCTAGAACTGAACTACAATAGGGCGAGAACAGAACTAGAACAGAACTAGAACAGAACTAGAACAGAACTAGAACAGAACTAGAAAAGAACTAGAACAGAACTAGAACAGAACTAGAACAGAACTAGAACAGAACTAGAACAGAACTAGAACAGAACTAGAATAGAACTAGAACAGAACTAGAACATAACTAGAACAGAATTAGAACAGAACTATATCTTTAAAATTAAAATTTTATGTTTATCTCTTAAGTGAGTCGTTTGAGCAGTGTTCGCATTAAACGAACAACATTTTTTGAGTGTGTACAAAATTTTAACACAAATGAAGAGAAAGGATCCTAAACATGAAAAGAAATTGTTAGAAAAAATCTGATTCAGGCTCTACATCAGAGCTTAAACTTTCAGCAAGTTTATTCTTTAACTTTAAAAAATAAAGTTATACAATTTTTTACTTATATGCAAGGACATAATGTAGATTTCTCTCAGGCTTCTATCCCTTTAAATTTTTACCATTTATGCCAACACTCGTTTAATTTGTGTGTTAAAACACCTTATATTAAATTAATTTTTTGTGCCTTTTTAGCAAATTAAAATTTAATCCTTGTTGGAGTAGAAAAAAAATCATATATTTTACGCAGGTCCTGAAAACATTAATTTTAATATTTTGTTTTTTTTCGCTACTATTTTATTTTTTTTTATATGTATGAAGGTATTAACTTTTTTAGAAACATTTTGCTTAAATATTTTTACAAAGAAATTTTTACGCTCCTTTTTAATATAAAACATTTGCTTGAATTTTTTTTCCGAAACTAACGTCGTTGTACAACCATAAATAGTTGTCATGAACCCCATATGTTGAGAATTGATGCTTAAAATATTTTTTGTTATTCTTTTTTTTGTTTTTTGGTTCATGGAACTAAAAATATATAAGCCATTTAAAAATAGTAAGAAAACAACAGCAACAAAACTAAGTAGTTACAAAATGCATTTCACATTTAGTAGTTTTTCAATTTCTATTCAAACATATGATGATACAAACATCCTAGGAAGTCAAGCATTAACTCCTGCAACTTTTCAATGTGACAACAACGAACTATGAACGACAAGGAGGACGTTATGTCTGTTGTGAAGGAAACTACATTGCAGTAAATGTAAATATTTTCTTTGTATATACGAATGTTTGATCATATACAGACTTTTTATGCAATTTTGAATATTTTCGCATTGAGCAAATTGTATGAAAGGAAGGGAAGTAAGTCTGTCAGTATCAGGCTAAGTTAACCAAAAATATAAATATATATTAAATTTAAAAATTCTATATACAAATAAGATAATGTTGCAAAAGTATTACTTACAAATTAGTAATCTTAAATATTTAATTGAAATTCTAACTAACTACTAACTACTAACTAACTAACTAACTAACTAACTAACTAACTAACTACTAACTAACTAACTAACTAACTACTACTAACTAACTAACTAACTAACTAACTAACTAACTAACTAACTAACTAACTAACTAACTAACTAACTACTAACTAACTAACTAACTAACTAACTACTAACTACTACTAACTAACTAACTAACTAACTAACTAACTAACTAACTAACTAACTAACTAACTAACTAACTACTAACTAACTAACTACTAACTAACTAACTAACTACTAACTAACTAACTAACTAACTAACTAACTAACTAACTAACTACTAACTAACTAACTAACTAACTAACTAACTAACTAACTAACTAACTAACTAACTAACTAACTAACTAACTAACTAACTAACTACTAACTAACTAACTAACTAACTACTAACTAACTAACTAACTAACTAACTAACTAACTAACTAACTAACTAACTACTAACTAACTAACTAACTAACTAACTAACTACTAACTAACACTAACTAACTAACTACTAACTAACTAACTAACTAACTAACTACTAACTAACTAACTAACTACTAACTAAACTAACTAACTACTACTAACTAACTAACTAACTACTACTACTACTAACTAACTAACTAACTAACTAACTAACTAACTAACTACTAACTACTACTAACTAACTAACTAACTAACTAACTACTAACTAACTAACTAACAACTAACTAACTAACTACTAACTACTACTAACTAACTACTAACTAACTACTAACTAACTAACTAACTAACTAACTACTAACTAACTAACTAACTAACTAACTAACTAACTAACTAACTAACTAACTAACTAACTAACTAACTAACTAACTAACTAACTACTAACTAACTAACACTAACTAACTAACTAACTAACTAACTACTAACTACTAACTAACTACTAACTAACTAACTAACTAACTAACTACTAACTAACTACTAACTAACTAACTACAACTAACTAACTAACTAACTAACTACTAACTAACAACTAACTAACTAACTAACTAACTAACTAACTAACTAACTACTAACTAACTAACTAACTAATAACTAACTAACTAACAACTAACTACTAACTAACTAACTAACTACTAACTAACTACTAACTAACTAACTAACTAACTAACTAACTAACTAACTAACTAACTAACTATACTAACTAACTAACATAACTACTACTAACTAACTAACTAACTACTAACTAACTAACGACTACTAACTAACACTAACTAACTAACTAACTAACTAACTAACTAACTAACTAACTACTAACTAAACTAACTACTAACTAACTAACTAACTGAACTAAACTACTAACTAACTAACTAACTAAC
>NW_023997851.1:0-16608 GCF_015586225.1 Lucilia sericata
AATATACCCCCCATCTTTTGATGGTGGGTATAAAAATTGGTAAAATTGGGATGGATATCATCTGCAATTTTGGGGTACAGAGGTAAATTTCTTAGTATATTTGTATTTTCCCTATTCCTGCAAATAACTTTGACAGTTTTCGAGCTACGACAGTTTGTATACTCATTTTAATCCATAAGAAACGCACTTTCTTTTGACACATCGCTTTTGAGTTCTTAAAATTGGTAAAATTGGGATATCATGCAATTTTTGGTACAGAGTAATTTCTTAGGATATTGTATTTTCCCCTATTCCTGCAAATAACTTTGACAGTTTTCGAGCTACGACAGCTTTGTATATCATCTTAAGTTCTTAAAATTGGGGTATAATTGCAATTTTTGGTACAGAGTAAATTTCTTAGTATATAACTTTCAAATAACTTTGACAGTTTTCAAGCTACGACAGTTTTATATACCTCATTTAATCCATACGAAACGCACTTTTTTGACATATCTCTTCTTCAAAATCCTACGTTCTTAATAAATTGGGATATCATTGCAATTTTTGGTACAGAGTAAATTTCTTAGTATATTGTATTTTCACTATTCCTGCAAATAACTTTGACAGTTTTCAGAGCTACGACAGTTTTGTATACCTCGTTCTATCCATAAGAAACGCACTTTCTTTTTACATATCAGCTTATTCAAAAATCTAATGTTCTTAAAATTGGGATATCATTGTAATTTTTGGTACAGAGTAAATTTCTTAGTATATTGTATTTTCCCTATTCCTGCAAATAACTTTGACAGTTTTCAAGCTACGACAGTTTTGTATACCTCATTTTAATCCATAAGAAACGCACTTTCTTTTGACATATCGCCTATTCAAAAATTTTGAGTTCTTAAAATTGGTAAAATTGGGATATCATTGCAATTTATTGATACAGAGTAAATTTCTTAGTATATTGTATTTTCCCTATTCCTGCAAATAACTTTGACAGTTTTCGAGCTACGACAGTTTTGTATAACTCATTTTAATCCATAAGAAACGCACTTTCTTTAGACATATCGCTTTGCGTTCTTAAAATCTTAAGTTCTTAAAATTGGGATATCATTGCAATTTTTGGTACAGAGTAAATTTCTTAGTATATTGTATTTTCCCTATTCCTGCAAATAACTTTGACAGTTTTCGAGCTACGACAGCTTTGTATATCAATCTTAAGTTCTTAAATTGGGGTATAATTGCAACTTTTGGTACAGAGTAAATTTCTTAGTATATAACTTTCAAATAACTTTGACAGTTTTCAAGCTACGACAGTTTTATATACCTCATTTTAATCCATACGAAACGCACTTTTTTTGACATATCTCTTCTTCAAAAATCCTACGTTCTTAAAATTGGGATATCATTGCAATTTTTGGTACAGAGTAAATTTCTTAGTATATTGTATTTTCACTATTCCTGCAAATAATTTGAACAGTTTTCAAGCTAAGACAATTTTGTATACCTCGTTTTAATCCATAAGAAACGCACTTTCTTTTGACATATCGCTTATTCAAAAATCTAATGTTCTTAAAATTGGGATATCATTGTAATTTTTGGTACAGAGTAAATTTCTTAGTATATTGTATTTTCCCTATTCCTGCAAATAACTTTGACAGTTTTCAAGCTACGACAGTTTTGTATACCTCATTTTAATCCATAAGAAACGCACTTTCTTTTGACATATCGCGTAATTTGAGTTCTTAAAATTGGTAAAATTGGGATATCATTGCAATTTTTGGTACAGAGTAAATTTCTTAGTATATTGTATTTTCCCTATTCCTGCAAATAACTTTGACAGTTTTCAAGCTACGACAGTTTTGTATACCTCATTTTAATCCATAAGAAACGCACTTTCTTTTGACATATCGCCTATTCAAAAATTTGAGTTCTTAAAATTGGTAAAATTGGGATATCATTGCAATTTTTGGTAACAGAGTAAATTTCTTAGTATATTGTAATTTTCCCTATTCCTGCAAATAACTTTGACAGTTTTCAAGCTACGACAGTTTTGTATACCTCATTTTAATCCATAGAAACGCACTTTCTTTTAACATATCGCTTCTTCAAAATCTACGTTCTTAAATTGGTAAATTGGGATATCATTGCAATTTTTGGTACAGAGTAAATTTCTTAGTATATTGTATTTTTCACTATTCCTGCAAATAACTTTGACAGTTTTCAAGCTACGACAGTTTTGTATACCTCATTTTAATCCATAAGAAACGCACTTTCTTTTGACTATATCGCTTCTTCAAAAATCTAATGTTCTTAAATTGGTAAAATTGGGATATCATTGTAAATTTTTGGTACAGAGTTAATTTCTTAGTATATTGTATTTTCCCTATTCCTGCAAATAACTTTGACAGTTTTCAAGCTACGACAGTTTTGTATACCTCATTTTAATCCATAAGAACGCACTTTCTTTTGACATATCGCTTCTTGCAAGTTCTTAAATTGTAAAATTGGGATATCATTGCAATTTTTGGTACAGAGTAAATTTCTTAGTATATTGTATTTTCCCTATTCCTGCAAATAACTTTGACAGTTTTCAAGCTACGACAGTTTTGTATACCTCATTTTAATCCATAAGAAACGCACTTTCTTTTGACATATCGCTCTTCAAAAATCTTAAGTTCTTAAAATTGGTAAAATTGGGATATCATTGCAATTTTTGGTACAGAGTAAATTTCTTAGTATATTGTATTTTCCCTATTCCTGCAAATAACTTTGACAGTTTTCAAGCTACGACAGTTTTGTATACCTCATTTTAATCCATAAGAAACGCACTTTCTTTTGACATATCGCTTCTTCAAAAATCTTAAGTTCTTAAAATTGGTAAATTGGGATATCATTGCAATTTTTGGTACAGAGTAAATTTCTTAGTATATTGTATTTTCCCTATTCCTGCAAATAACTTTGACAGTTTTCGAGCTACGACAGTTTTGTATACCTCATTTTAATCCATAAGAAACGCACTTTCTTTTTACATATCACTTCTTCAAAAATCTTAAGTTCTTAAAATTGGTAAAATTGGGATATCATTGCAATTTTTGGTACAGAGTAAATTTCTTAGTATATTGTATTTTCCCTATTCCTGCAAATAACTTTGACAGTTTTCAAGCTACGACAGTTTTGTATACCTCATTTTAATCCATACGAAACGCACTTTTTTTTGACATATCGCCTATTCAAAATCTTAATTTCCTAAAATTGGGATATCATTGCAATATTTGGTACAGAGTAAATTTCATTAGTATATTGTATTTTCCCTATTCCTGCAAATAACTTTGACAGTTTTCGAGCTACGACAGTTTTGTGTACCTCGCACTTCTTTTTACATATCGCTTATTCAAAAATCTAATGTTCTTAAAATTGGGATATGATTGTAATTTTTGGTACAGAGTAAATTTCTTAGTATATTGTATTTTCCCTATTCCTGCAAATAACTTTGACAGTTTTCGAGCTACGACAGTTTTGTATACCTCATTTTAATCCATAAGAAACGCACTTTCTTTTGACATATCGCCTATTCAAAAATTTTGAGTTCTTAGAATTGGTAAAATTGGGATATCATTGCAATTATTGGTACAGAGTTAATTTCTTAGTATATTCTATTTTCCCTATTCCTGCAAATAACTTTGACAGTTTTCGAGCTACGACAGTTTTGTATACCTCATTTTAATCCATAAGAAACCCTTTTCTTTTGATATATCACTGCTTCAAAAATCTTAAGTTCTTAAAATTGGTAAAATTGGGATATCATTAAAATTTTTGGTACAGAGTAAATTTCTTAGTATATTGTATTTTCCCTATTCCTGCAAATAACTTTGACAGTTTTCAAGCTACGACAGTTTTGTATATCAATCTTAAGTTCTTAAAATTGGGGTTATAATTGCAATTTTTGGTACAGAGTAAATTTCTTAGTATATAACTTTCAAATAACTTTGACAGTTTTCAAGCTACGACAGTTTTGTATACCTCATTTTAATCCATGCGAAACGCACTTTTTATTAACATATCTCTTCTTCAAAAATCCTACATTCTTAAAATTTGGGATATCATTGCAATTTTTGGTACAGAGTAAATTTCTTAGTATATTGTATTTTCACTATTCCTGCAAATAATTTGAACAGTTTTCAAGCTAAGACACTTTTGTATACCTCGTTTTATCCATAAGAAACGCACTTTCTTTTGACATATCGCTTATTCAAAAATCTAATGTTCTTAAAATTGGATATCATTGTAATTTTTGGTACAGAGTAAATTTCTTAGTATATTGTATTTTCCCTATTCCTGCAAATAACTTTGACAGTTTTCGATCTACGACAGTTTTGTATACCTCATTTTAATCCATAAGAAACGCACTTTCTTTTGACATATCGCTTTTGAGTTCTTAAAATTGGTAAAATTGGGATATCATTGCAATTTTTGGTACAGAGTAAATTTCTTAGTATATTGTATTTTCCCTATTCCTGCAAATAACTTTGACAGTTTTCGAGCTACGACAGTTTTGTATACCTCATTTTAATCCATAAGAAACGCACTTTCTTTTGACATATCGCTTTTGAGTTCTTAAGATTGGTAAAATTGGGATATCATTGCAATTTTTGGTACAGAGTAAATTTCTTAGTATATTGTATTTTCCCTATTCCTGCAAATAACTTTAACAGTTTTCAAGCTACGACATTTTGTATACCTCAGTTTTAATCCATAAGAAACGCACTTTCTTTTTACATATCGCTTATTCAAAAATCTAATGTTCTTAAATTGGTAAAATTGGGATATCATTGCAATTTTTGGTACAGAGTAATTTCTTAGTATATTGTATTTTCCCTATTCCTGCAAATAACTTTGACAGCTTTCGAGCTACGACAGTTTTGTATACCTCATTTTAATCCGTAAGAAACGCACTTTCTTTTTACATTTCACTTCTTCAAAAATCTTAAGTTCTTAAAATTGGTAAAATTGGGATATCATTGCAATTTTTGGTACAGAGTAAATTTCTTAGTATATTGTATTTTCCCTATTCCTGCAAATAACTTTGACAGCTTTTCGAAGCTACGACAGTTTTGTATACCTCATTTTAATCCGTAAGAAACACACTTTCTTTTTACATTTCACTTCTTCAAAAATCTTAAGTTCTTAAAATTGGTAAAATTGGGATATCATTGCAATTTTTTGGAACAGAGTAAATTTCTTAGTATATTGTATTTTCCCTATTCCTGCAAATAACTTTGACAGTTTTCGAGCTACGACAGTTTTGTATACCTCATTTTAATCCATAAGAAACCCTTTTCTTTTGATATATCGCTGCTTCAAAAATCTTAAGTTCTTTAAAATTGGTAAAAGTGGGATATCATTAAAATTTTTGGTTTCTTAGTATATTGTATTTTCCCTATTCTTGCAAATAACTTTGACAGTTTTAAGCTACGACAGTTTTGTATATCAATCTTAAGTTCTTAAAATTGGGGTATAATTGCAATTTTTTGGTACAGAGTAAATTTCTTAGTATATAACTTTCAATAACTTTGACAGTTTTCAAGCTACGACAGTTTTGTATACCTCATTTTAATCCATACGGAACGCACTTTCTTTTTGACATATCTCTTCTTCAAAAATCTACAGTTCTAAATTGGTAAAATTGGATATCATTGTAATTTTTGGTACAGAGTAAATTTCTTAGTATATTGTATTTTCCCTATTCCTGCAAATAACTTTGACAGTTTTCAAGCTACGACAGTTTTGTATACCTCATTTTAATCCATAAGAAACGCACTTTCTTTTGACATATCGCCTATTCAAAATTTTGAGTTCTTAAAATTGGTAAAATTGGGATATCATTGCAATTATTGGTACAGAGTAAATTTCTTAGTATATTGTATTTTCACTATTCCTGCAAATAACTTTGACAGTTTTCGAGCTACGACAGTTTTGTATACCTCATTTTAATCCATAAGAAACCCTTTCTTTTGATATATCGCTGCTTCAAAAATCTTAAGTTCTTAAAATTGGTAAAATTGGGATATCATTAAAATTTTTGGTACAGAGTAAATTTCTTAGTATATTGTATTTTCCCTATTCCTGCAAATAACTTTGACAGTGTTTAAGCTACGACAGTTTTGTATATCAATCTTAAGTTCTTAAAATTGGGTATAATTGCAATTTTGGTACAGAGTAAATTTCTTAGTATAACTTTCAAATAACTTTGACAGTTTTCAAGCTACGACAGTTTTGTATACCTCATTTTAATCCATAAGAAACGCACTTTCTTTTGACATATCGCTTTTAGTCTTAAGATTGGTAAAATTGGGATATCATTGCAATTTTTGGTACAGGTAAATTTCTTAGTATATTGTATTTTCCCTATTCCTGCAAATAACTTTGACAGTTTTCGAGCTACGACAGTTTTGTATACCTCATTTTAATCCATAAGAAACGCACTTTCTTTGACATATCGCTTAGTTTTAAATTGGTAAATTGGGATATCATTGCAATTTTTGGTACAGAGTAAATTTCTTAGTATATTGTATTTTCCCTATTCCTGCAAATAACTTTGACAGTTTTCAAGCTACGACAGTTTTGTATACCTCATTTTAATCCATAAGAAACCCACTTTCTTTTTATACCCACCATCAAAAAAGATGGGGGGTATATTGTTTTTGTCATTCCGTTTGTAACACATTGAAATATTCGTCTAAGACCCATAAAAGTATATATATTCTGGGTCCTTATTAGATTCTAAGACGATCTAGCCATGTCCGTCCGTCTGTCCGTCTGTCCGTCTGTCCGTCTGTCGTCTGTCTGTCTGTTGAAAACACGATAGAGCCCAAATGAAAGTAGCTAGCGAGCTGAAATTTTGCACAGATACTTCTAGTTGATGCAGTTTGTTTGGTATTGAAAATGGGCTATATCGGTCCACAATTTCGCCTAGCCCCCATATAAGGCCCCCTTCAGAAAATGACTTTATCGCTCATAACTTGCTAACGGAAGAACCAATAGCAATGAAATTCGGCACAAACATGTCTTATGGGAACATAAATCTTCTCGTGGAATTTAATAAGGATCGGTCCATAATTGACCCTACCCCCCATATAAAGTTCCCTTCAGAAAATGACTTTATCGCCCATAACTGGCTAAGAAAAGCATCAAGAGCGGTGAACTTCGACACAAACATGTTTTATGAGAACCTAAATCTCTTTATAAAATTTTATAAGGATAGGCCCGTAATTGACCCTACCCCCCATATAAAGTCCCCTTCAAAAAATGACTTTATCGCCCATAACTGGCTAAGAGAAGCATCAATAGCGGTGAACTTCGGCACAAACATGTTTTATGGGAACATAAATCTCTTCATATAATTTTATAAGGATAGGCTCATAATTGACCCTACCCCCCATATAAAGTCCCCTTCAGAAAATGACTTTATCGACCATAAATGGCTAAGAGAAGCATCAATAGCGGTGAAATTCGCCACAAACATGTTTTATGGGAACATAAATCTCTTTATATAATTTTATAAGGATCGGTCCATAATTGACCCTACCCCCCATATAAAGTCCCCTTCAGAAAATGACTCTATCGCTCATAACTGGCTAAGAAAACGTCAATAGCGGCGAAATTCGGCACAAACATGTTTAATGAGAACCTAAATTTCTTTGTAAAATTTTATAAGGATAGGCCCATAATTGACCCTACCCCCCATATAAAGTCCCCTTCAGAAAATAACTTTATCGACCATAACTGGCTAAGAGAAGCATCAATAGCGGTGAAATTCGCCACAAACATGTTTTATGGGAACACAAATCTCTTTATATAATTTTATAAGGATCGGTCCATAATTACCCTACCCCCCATATAAAGTCCCCTTCAGAAAATGACTTTATTGCCCATAACTGTCTAAGAGAAGCATCAATAGCGGTGAAATTCGCCACAAACATGTTTTAAGGGAACCTAAATCTCTTTGTGAAATTTTATAAGGATTGACCCTACCCCCCATTTAAAGTCCCCTTCAGAAAATGACTTTATCGACCATAACTGGCTAAGAGAAGCATCAATGGCGGTGAAATTCGCCACAAACATGTTTTATGGGAACATAAATCTCTTCATATAATTTTATAAGGATCGGTCCATAATTGACCCTACCCCCCATATAAAGTCCCCTTCAGAAAATGACTTTTAGGCTTATTACTGACTCAAAAATGTGAGTACAGTAGTAAAATTCTACATAAACAAGTTTTGTGCGGGCCAAAAGTTCTTTATCAAATTTTATAAGGATTGGTCCTTAATTAGCTCTATCCCCCTTGTAAGGTCCCCTTCAGAAAATGACTTTAAAGTTCATTACTAGATTAAAACTGCGTGTACAGCGATGAAATTCGACATGAACAATTTTCGTATTAGTTAAAATCTCCCACTAAATTTTATGAGGATCAGTCTGTAATTAACCATACGCCCCTATAAGGTCCGCTTCAGAAAATGACTTTAACGCTCATTACTGACTCAAAAATGCGATTACAGCAGTGCGATAGCAGCGACTACAGCGATGAAATTTCACATAAACAAGTTTTGTATGAGCCCCTACCCTATGCCCCTATTAAGGTCCCCATTAGAAAATTACTTTAAAGCTCATTACTGGCTCAAAAATGCGACAATTTTAGAAGTATCGATCAATAATTGACTTATACGGGGGTATAGGGGCGCCTTTAACGCTCATTACTGGCATAAAAATACGAGTAGATATATGCAATTCAACATAAGTGTTATGGGAACTGAAATCTTCCTACCGACATTGATGAAGATGGATCGATAAATGACCACTTCAGTAAAATTACTTTAACTCTCAATAGTTGCTTAAAATTACGACTTACGAACGTAATTTATGTACGAAAGTTTATAAAAATCGGTCTATAATTGACCCTAGAATCAATTTAACGCTCATGTATAGCTCAAAAGTTCTTCCAAGTTACGGTATTTTTCAACTGAATTTGATGAAAATAGATATATGCAATTCAACATAAGTGTTATGGGAACTGAAATCTTCCTACCGACATTGATGAAGATGGATCGATAAATGACCACTTCAGTAAAATTACTTTAACTCTCAATAGTTGCTTAAAATTACGACTTACGAACGTAATTTATGTACGAAAGTTTATAAAAATCGGTCTATAATTGACCCTAGAATCAATTTAACGCTCATGTATAGCTCAAAAGTTCTTCCAAGTTACGGTATTTTTCAACTGAATTTGATGAAAATTGGTCGATAACTAATCAAACACCCATTTTCGGTTTCCTTCAGATAATGACTTCAAACCTCATGACTGAATTAAAGATACAAGTACAGCTACATTAGATACAAATAATTATTGTATAAACAGACAAGGATAGGTCCATAATTGACTCTACCCTCCATATAACCACTCTTACAAAAAAACAGTTTATGGTTATGAATATTGGATCAAACAAAAGTAATATTTTTAATTCGGGAAGAGCACGGTCCATGCTTAAGCCCTTATTAAATTCCCTCTCCCAAAAGATCGATAATATCAAAGTTTATTTATAAGGATGATTTGATGGTGGGTATAAAAGATTCGGCATGGCCGAATATAACACTCTTACTTGTTACATATCACTTCTTCAAAAATCTTAAGTTCTTAAAATTGGTAAATTGGGATATCATTGCAATTTTTGGTACAGAGTAAATTTTTAGTATATTGTATTTTCCCTATTCCTGCAAATAACTTTGACAGTTTTCAAGCTACGACAGTTTTGTATACCTCATTTTAATCCATAAGAAACGCACTTTCTTTTGACATATCGGCTTAGTTCTTAAATTTAAAATTGGGATATCATTGCAATTTTTGGTACAGAGTAAATTTCTTAGTATATTGTATTTTCCCTATTCCTGCAAATAACTTTGACAGTTTTCAAGCTACGACAGTTTTGTATACCTCATTTTAATCCATAAGAAACGCACTTTCTTTTGACATATCGCTATTCAAAAATTAAGTTCTTAAATTGGTAAAATTGGGATATCATTGCAATTTTTGGTACAGAGAAATTTCTTAGTATATTGTATTTTCCCTATTCCTGCAAATAACTTTGACAGTTTTCAAGCTAAAACACTTTTGTATCCTCGTTTTTATCCAATAAGAAACGCACTTTCTTTTTACATATCGCTTATTCAAAAATCTAATGTTCTTAAAATTGGGGATTCATTGCAATTTTTGGTACAGAGTTAATTTCTTAGTATATTGTATTTTCCCTATTCCTGCAAATAACTTGACAGCTTTCGAGCTACGACGTTTTGTATACCTCATTTTAATCCGTAAGAACGCACTTTCTTTTTATACCCACCATCAAAAAAGATGGGGGGTATATTGTTTTTGTCATTCCGTTTGTAACACATTGAAATATTCGTCTAAGACCCATAAAAGTATATATATTCTGGGTCCTTATTAGATTCTAAGACGATCTAGCCATGTCCGTCCGTCTGTCCGTCTGTCCGTCTGTCCGTCTGTCCGTCTGTCCGTCGTCTGTCTGTCTGTCTGTTGAAAACACGATAGAGCCCAAATGAAAGTAGCTAGCGAGCTGAAATTTTGCACAGATACTTCTAGTTGATGCAGTTGTTTGGTATTGAAAATGGGCTATATCGGTCCACAATTTCGCCTAGCCCCCATATAAGGCCCCCTTCAGAAAATGACTTTATCGCTCATAACTTGCTAACGGAAGAACCAATAGCAATGAAATTCGGCACAAACATGTCTTATGGGAACATAAATCTTCTCGTGGAATTTAATAAGGATCGGTCCATAATTGACCCTACCCCCCATATAAAGTTCCCTTCAGAAAATGACTTTATCGCCCATAACTGGCTAAGAAAAGCATCAAGAGCGGTGAACTTCGACACAAACATGTTTTATGAGAACCTAAATCTCTTTATAAAATTTTATAAGGATAGGCCCGTAATTGACCCTACCCCCCATATAAAGTCCCCTTCAAAAATGACTTTATCGCCCATAACTGGCTAAGAGAAGCATCAATAGCGGTGAACTTCGGCACAAACATGTTTTATGGGAACATAAATCTCTTCATATAATTTTATAAGGATAGGCTCATAATTGACCCTACCCCCCATATAAAGTCCCCTTTCAGAAAATGACTTTATCGACCATAAATGGCTAAGAGAAGCATCAATAGCGGTGAAATTCGCCACAAACATGTTTTATGGGAACATAAATCTCTTTATATAATTTTATAAGGATCGGTCCATAATTGACCCTACCCCCCATATAAAGTCCCCTTCAGAAAATGACTCTATCGCTCATAACTGGCTAAGAAAACGTCAATAGCGGCGAAATTCGGCACAAACATGTTTAATGAGAACCTAAATTTCTTTGTAAAATTTTATAAGGATAGGCCCATAATTGACCCTACCCCCCATATAAAGTCCCCTTCAGAAAATAACTTTATCGACCATAACTGGCTAAGAGAAGCATCAATAGCGGTGAAATTCGCCACAAACATGTTTTATGGGAACACGAATCTCTTTATATAATTTTATAAGGATCGGTCCATAATTACCCTACCCCCCATATAAAGTCCCCTTCAGAAAATGACTTTATTGCCCATAACTGTCTAAGAGAAGCATCAATAGCGGTGAAATTCGGCACAAACATGTTTTAAGGGAACCTAAATCTCTTTGTGAAATTTTATAAGGATTGACCCTACCCCCCATTTAAAGTCCCCTTCAGAAAATGACTTTATCGACCATAACTGGCTAAGAGAAGCATCAATGGCGGTGAAATTCGCCACAAACATGTTTTATGGGAACATAAATCTCTTCATATAATTTTATAAGGATCGGTCCATAATTGACCCTACCCCCCATATAAAGTCCCCTTCAGAAAATGACTTTTAGGCTTATTACTGACTCAAAAATGTGAGTACAGTAGTAAAATTCTACATAAACAAGTTTTGTGCGGGCCAAAAGTTCTTTATCAAATTTTATAAGGATTGGTCCTTAATTAGCTCTATCCCCCTTGTAAGGTCCCCTTCAGAAAATGACTTTAAAGTTCATTACTAGATTAAAACTGCGTGTACAGCGATGAAATTCGACATGAACAATTTTCGTATTAGTTAAAATCTCCCACTAAATTTTATGAGGATCAGTCTGTAATTAACCATACGCCCCTATAAGGTCCCCTTCAGAAAATGACTTTAACGCTCATTACTGACTCAAAATGCGATTACAGCAGTGCGATAGCAGCGACTACAGCGATGAAATTTCACATAAACAAGTTTTGTATGAGCCCCTACCCTATGCCCCTATTAAGGTCCCCATTAGAAAATTACTTTAAAGCTCATTACTGGCTCAAAAATGCGACATAAACAATATTTGTATGTACAAAAATCGTTCTAAATTTTAGAAGTATCGATCAATAATTGACTTATACGGGGGTATAGGGGCGCCTTTAACGCTCATTACTGGCATAAAATACGAGTAGATATATGCAATTCAACATAAGTGTTATGGGAACTGAAATCTTCCTACCGACATTGATGAAGATGGATCGATAAATGACCACTTCAGTAAAATTACTTTAACTCTCAATAGTTGCTTAAAATTACGACTTACGAACGTAATTTATGTACGAAAGTTTATAAACATCGGTCTATAATTGACCCTAGAATCAATTTAACGCTCATGTATAGCTCAAAAGTTCTTCCAAGTACGGTATTTATACCCTACACCACTTTAGTGGGGAGGGTATATTGGGTTTGTGCTGATGTTTGTAACGCACAATAATATTGGTCCTATACCCCACCTTTAAAGTATACCAATCGGCTCAGAATCATTTTCTGAGTCGATTTAGCTATGTCCGTCCGCTCCGTCGTCGTCCGTCCGTCCTGTCCCGTCCGTCTGTCCGTCCGTCGTCTCCGTCTGTCCGTCCGTCCATGTAAACCTTGTAATCAAACTACAGGTCGCAATTTTGGAAGATAATTCAATGAAATTTGGTACATGATCTTCTATTATCCCAGTGACGAAGCCTATTTAAAATGGTTAAGATCGGTCCATTATTTCACCTAGCCCCCATACAACTGAACCCCCCAATAGGGCTTGTTAAATCTTGTAATCAAACTACAGGTCGCAATTTTGAAGATAATTCAATGAAATTTGGTACATGATCTTTTATTGTCCAGGGACAAGCCTATTGAAAATGGTTAACATCGGTCCATTATTTCACCTAGCCCCCATACAACAACCCCTCGAATAGGGCTTTTAAAACTTGTAATCAAACTACAGGTCGCAATTTTAGATAATTCAATGAAATTTGGCACATGATCTTTTATGTTGTAGACGAAGCCTATTGAAAATGGTTACATCGGTCCATTATTTCACCTAGCCCCATACAACTGAACCCCCGAATAGGGCTTTTAAAACTTGTAATCAACTACAGGTCGCAATTTTGGAGATAATTCAATGAAATTTGGCACATGATCTTTATGGTACCGTAGACAAGCTATTGAAAATGGTTAACATCGGTCCATTATTTCACCTAGCCCCATACACTGAACCCCCCGAATAGGGCTTTAAAACTTTAATCAAACTACAGGTCGCAATTTTGGAGATAATTCAATGAAATTTGGCACATGATCTTTTATGTACCGTAACGAAGCTATTGAAAATGGTTACATCGGTCCATTATTTCACCTAGCCCCCATACAACTGAAATTTCATTGTCAAATTTCATTGAATTATCCCCAAAATTTCGACCTGTAGTGTGATTACAAAGTTTAAAAGCCCTATTCGAGGGGTTTCAGTGTATGGGGGCTAGGTGAAATAATGGACCGATATTAACCATTTTCAATAGGCTTCGTCCCTGGGACAATAAAAGATCATGTACCAAATTTCATTGAATTATCTTTAAAATTGCGACATGTAGTTTGATTACAGAGGATTACAAGCCCTATTGGGGGGTTCAGTTGTATGGGGCTAGGTGAAATAATGGACCGATCTTAACCATTTTTAATAGGCTTCGTCACTGGGACAATAGAAGATCATGTACCAAATTTCATTGAATTATCTTCAAAATTGCGACCTGTTTTGATTACAAGGTTTACATGGACGGACGGACGGACAGACGGACGGACAGACGGACGGACACAGCTTAACAAATAACGGCAATTTTTAGATAATTCAATGAATTTGCAACAAATGGGTCACGGACAAAAAGCTGCAATAACCAAGTTGGATTACTAGAATTGATGACCCCCACGAATTCCATAATAATAGGTTCTCATATGACCCTAGCCCCTACGAAAAGCCCCCCATCAAAATTTTCACTTAAATGTCCACAATTTTATTCAACAATAAACGGCTAAGTATGTATATCTAAGGCAAGGTACAATTCAATTTAAATGCTTTATTATGGAAATAAATCACATTATATTTTTGACAAAGGTGTAGGGTTATTATATGGTCGGCCACGCCGACTATAATTTCTTACTTGTTTTTCAACTGAATTTGATGAAAATTGGTCGATAAAAATCAAACACCCATTTTCGGTTCCTTCAGATAATGACTTCAAACCTCATGACTGAATTAAAGATACAAGTACAGCTACATTAGGTACAAATAATTATGTATAAACAGACAAGGATAGGTCCATAATTGACTCTACCCTCCATATAACCACTCTTACAAAAAACAGTTTATGGTTATAAATATTGGATCAAACAAAAGTAATATTTTTAATTCGGAAGAGCACGGTCCCTGCTTAAGCCCTTATTAAATTCCCTCTCCCCAAAGATCGATAATATCAAAGTTTATTTATAAGGATGATTTGATGGTGGGTATAAAAGATTCGGCATGGCCGAATATAACACTCTTACTTGTTTAGCTTTTCTTCTTATATTATTTTTGTATTTTTTTTAAATAAACCTGAAAAAAATGGAAAAAGCAGTGTAGGGAAAAATGTAGGGAAAATAAAAAGTGAGTGTAGGGAAAATGGATTTTTTCATAAGCGTAGGGATTTTTGAAAAATATCTCCTGGCATCACTGCCCTGTGGTGTACCGCGAAATACTTTTTCCTGATAGTTATATCGTACATCTCGCAGCTTATCCATCTGTTCCTTAGCATGTGGTTGATCCAGTTACGGAGCACCCGGTAAACGTGAAACTGGTCTAGGGATTGGATAAGAGTATCAGTGTGCACGTTATTGAAGGCGCCTTCGATGCCAATGCATACTGCCAGTGTATACAGTTTGCTATCAAAGGATGCACCTATGTAGTGGACAACTTCGTTTCCACCGATCGTCCCTTTACATAAGCATGCTGCTTATAATTAAGGTCTTTTTCTGATATACTGCATTTAACCATATTATCGACTATCTGTTCCAAGGTTTTAAGTAGGAAGGACGTAAGACTTATCGGTCGATAGGACTTAGGTGTCGCATAGCTAGGTTTTCCTGGTTTGGGTATAAATATTACCCTTGCATCCTGCCATTTAACTGGGTATATGTTAATTTCAAGCATGCAGTGAATATTTATGACAGATGCACGGAAACCAGTCCCGCCTCCATCTGCAAAGTGCCGGGAAAATGCCATCCGGCCCTGCATCTTTATAGGGAGCAAAGCTCTTGATTGCCCCTTTAACCATGTCAGATGTAATAACTATTTCCGTATTAGCCTCCCTTCCTCGAATATCGGTTCATCTATGTTATCTGATATACCGGGTGGGAAATGAGAGTTTATTAGGAGTTTCATTGTCTCCTCCATATCCTCCAGCCTCCTGCCCGTGTCATCGATCATAGATTCTGGCTGAACATGAGTTTTGGACAGGAACATTTTTATCTTCGATACGTCATTTACGCTATCTACCTTGCTTCAGTACAGTTGCATCCGATGTGGATAATCCTGTTGAGAGGAGAAAACATAAGTTTTTGTGGCATAAGATACATGTTCTCGGGCGAGATTCTGTATCAGCGTAAAAAATTGGGAATTTACGTGATTTAATCCAGAAACCTTGTTGCGAATCGTCCAAGGTTCCTGGATTAAAGCTATGTGTATTTACCTGTGTTAATTTTAGCCATCAGAGCGTTGGTAGCCGTCTCGCTCCAATGGAGGTTTATTTGGATAACCTCAATCATGGTCATCCATTAAACTGTCTTCCAGCGAGTTGGTTTTCACCTCCTCGCTCTTTGGACTTGACTCCTCCGGGTAGACAGAAGTGGCTATTGATGCAGTGGGTACTATTGATGGCACTGCGGTGTCCTTATCTCGCATTCGAATATGATTTTAGAATTTGGCTTCTCAGCATTACCACTACTTGCTTGATGCTTTGGGTACCGTCGCAAGTGTTTTAGAGTCCTTGTCAGGAAAGGTTTTGACAGCTCTTCAATCGGCGCTTCCCTAGCGATATGTCAAAAAAGTGCATTTCTTATGGATTAAAATGAGGTATACAAACAGTCGTAGCTTGAAAACGTCAAAGTTATTTTCAGGAATAGGGAAAAAACAATATACTAAGAAAATATACTTTGCACCAAAAATTGGACTGATATCCCAATTTTACCAAGTTAAGAACT
>NW_023997852.1:0-16448 GCF_015586225.1 Lucilia sericata
AGCTTGAATCGCTCTAATATATATATATATATATATATATATATATATATGGATAATAGATCAAATAAATATTTCACTATAACTGAAATAGTTACACAAGTTCACATAAAGAAGTATTTGAATGTTGTTGTTTAATTAAGCCATGTTTTGGGATTAACGTTAGTTTTGAAAACTTCAATTACATTTTCTATTAAATGAAGTAAACGCAAACGGCCTTATGTATGTATGTATGTCTGTATGTATGTATGTATGTATGTATGTATGTATGTATGTATGTATGTATGTATGTATGTATGTATGTATGTAGTATGTATGTATGTATGTATGTATGTATGTATGTATGTATGTATGTATGTATGTATGTATGTATGTATGTATGTATGTATGTATTGTTATGTATGTATGTATGTATGTATGTATGTATGTATGTATGTATGTATGTATGTATGTACATATGTATCTTAATTGGCACATCTTACAAACGAATGACTTCTTATTTTGTTTATTATTATGTGTCTCCAATTACAGGTAAGGCTAGACAAGATATGCTCAGCATGGAAATGCAAAGATCTCATCTCAATCATGGTATTAGTTCGTTGCCATCAGTTTTGACTCACCATGGCAGCACGGTCGCCGGGACACACCATCACCATCATAATCACACTCATCATCTTCATCGACAGCATCACAACAATCATCAACACAGCAGCAATAGCAACAGTAACACTTCTGGTCAGCATGCACAACACCACCACGTTCAGCATTTGCAACATCTAGATTCTAGTTTAATGCAAAATAGCTCAAACGACCACAGTCACACTCAACTGCAGTCAGCTCAGACCTTAACATATGATGTTAAATCGAAAGGTATGACTATTATATTAATTTTAATTGAAATTACCTTAATTATGTTTAACCTACTCACAAGTTGAGACCTTTAATTTTTATGCCCACCATCAAAAAAGATATATAGATTTTGTCATTCCGTTTGTAACACATCGAAATATTGGTCATAGACCCACAAAAGTATATATATTCTGGGTCCTTATTAAATTCTAAGACGATCAAGCCATGTTCGTCCATCTGTGTGTTGAAAGCACGATAGAGTCCGAACGGAATGAGATAGGGTTGAACTTTTCCACAAACATTGATCCTATATAAGGTCCCCTTCAGAAAATGGCTATAACGCTCATTACTGGCTTAAATATTAGAATGTAGCGATAAAATTCTACACACTTAAGTTTCATGCGAGTCAAAATCTTTCTACCAAATTTTAGAGGGATCGGTCAATAATTGACCCAATCCCCCTTATAAGGTCCCCTTCAGAAAATGACATTAACCCTCATTATTAGTTTAAAAACAAGTAGGAATGTATAGTCGGGCATGGCCGACCATATAACACCCTACACCATGAGTATATTTTAAAAATTTTTATTTTTTACAAAGAAACTTTTATGTTGAATTTTACCTTAATTCCAATTTATTGATAAAAACCAAATTTTCTAAATGAGGCTTTATATAGGAGTATAGGTCAAACATGCGCCGATCCTCATTAAATTTGGGAAAAGGCTATATTTTTAAATAATAGTTAATTATGTTGAGTTTCATTGCGATACAAATGGTTACAAGTCAATTTTAGACGTTTAAGACATTTTTTGAAGGGGGATTTGTATGGGGGCTAGGGTCAAATAAGGGGCGATCATTACGAAAATCTGCAGTGTCATTTATACTTATATAAAACTTATTTGTGCCAATTTATAGAGAGATAATAGTATATTTGACGAAATTATGGCATAAAAAGCCCAAATCGGGAGGTACGGTTGTATGGGGGCTAGGTGAAATAATGGACCGATTTCAACCATTTTTAATAGGCTTCGTCCTTGTACCAAAAAACATGCTTGGTCCATATGGGCAATTCCATGAAAAGGTAAACCACGACTGAAAAAATAAAATTTGGTATATGATCTTTTGTAGTGCCAAGGACGAAGGCTGTTGAAAATTTTTGAAATCGGTCTATTTTTACACCTCGCCGCCATACAAACGGAACCGAAAATATCACTTTTTAGCTCATAATTCTGTTAATTAAAATACTATCCCTTCAAAAAATCAGCAGATCTAAAATGTTTATAAGCCTAAACCTTTATGCCGATGTTCATAACGATTGGACCTCATTTGACCCTAGTTCCATTCAAAGTTTAATTTCAGAAAAACACTTAAACGTCCGTAACTCACCTCTAATCACTAGTATTATGATAAAATTTGGCACAAATAAGTTTTATATGAATTAAAATCACACCCTAGAATTTTATGGGGATCGGTCCATATTTGACCCTAGTCGCCATATAACTCCAGTTTTTTAATTTTATCTATAAATTGCTTAAACATGTATACAGGTCGGCCATGTCCGACTGCACTTTCCTACTCCTTTTGATTTGTTGAAGTGTGTGTATGCATATATTTCCAAAATATATTTTATAACCTAAAAAAAAAATCAGGAGAAAAATCTGTCACATACGATGTGTCACCTACGATATTTAAATATGTTCATTATGTCCCATAGTGTAAGAAATTAAAACAAAAAAGATACACCTACAGAATTTGCAGATTTTCGTAAATATTTACATGTACTTTAAAAACACTTCCGTTTTTTGATACGTATGATATCGCCATATTTTAATCCATATTTTGGAAAACAAGGTTCCGAATGGGATGATTCCTTTTGCAAATATAGTATTCTTTAAATGGAACAGAATGACAAAATTGTTTTCCAAGTACTCCTAATTTTACAAAATCTATACCACTTTGAAGGCGTGCGAATGTCACATACAATCGTATGGAATTGCCCATATGCTAATTTAATATCATATGAAAAGTCTTTGGGAGATGATTTCAATGACATAATTTTGTATACAACTCCAAAATTATTACAAATGTCGTAATTTTTTCGGAAAATATTTAAGGTTTCGAATTTTTACATAGAATTATTTAATGTAATTAATTGAAATTATTACATTATAAACCTGATAAGATTTCACCGAAATGGTTTTTTCTGTTTTTCGAGATTCGATTTGTTTTGTATTTTATTTAAATATTTTTAATCCAATTTTCTCCCCGGTATTGTGCTAGCTATATTTATCTAACGTACATAATATGTACATCCATACACGCGTATTTTCAGCATTTTTAGCTTTACATTGGTATATAACACTTTATGGTTTTATTTTATTATAGATCATATTTTTCAGTTTAATTAAAATAAGAACACAATTGCCCAATACACAATCGGTGTTGTACGGTTGTATCGTAGAATGTCGTAATTTTTTTAATATTGATTTGTTTTTGTTTCAAAAAATTTTTATGACATACAACGCCACAACGATACGACATCGATTGTGAATTGGACAAATTTATCCTAAGCATCTACTTGTCTTTTATGCTTGCTTTGCTAATAACGGCTTGTATGTTGTTGTTTACATTATTTTGCAATGTTTTGGTAGCGTACATAGGGATCTGTTAATTCAAATAAACTTCGATCTAGATTAAATTTTGAAAAACGGAAAAAACCATTTCCGTAGAATTTAATTAGGATTATTATGTATTAATTTCAACGAATTATATTAAATTCATTTGTGTTAAAATGTAAAAAATTTAAAAATTTACCGAAAAATAAGAAAATTTTTGTCTGATATGCGATTTTAAGCGTCTTTCAAGGATACCAATATTTCATATCTTTCCTTTGGAAGAAATATGGAAAAAATAATAAAAACCTCAAAAGAGGACTCTTTTATCCTCTGATCCAGCTCACCAAATATTGACGCCAGGACAAAAATTTTGAGAAATGGTATCTTAGAATCAATTAAACTTTAATTTTAGTTTTGAACATTGACACATTATTTTTCCTCCATACAAACGGGGCAACCCTAATGTACACACCTGCATAGTATGTATTTTAAAAAATAATTGTTTCCCGATTTTTAGAAATGTAAGATTTTTTAAAAAGGCTTAATTTTTTAAAATGTTTACTTAACGCTGTGTTAAGAGTTTAGAAACTACTTTTAATCTTTTTTCAATTTTTTACTTTTAAAGTTCACAAATTAGATGAATATTGTTTGACAAGCAATGGCAGCACGATTCCTACAAACACATCAACTGGATCGACAGCACAGGTGCCTACAAACTTTATGTCTCAAACTGCAGCAGTCGAATGGATTACAGTCATGAATGAAAATCACAATAATGCAGGTAAGTTTTCTTATTTTTGTATGTATTTCATCTTAAAGATTTAGGACGATAGTTATTACCGTAATAGTACATGCGCAAAACCTGCAACAGCATTGGTATTAAAACGTTAAAATGTTTTTCTTTTTTGTTCGTGTTTCTATATGGATAAGTAGCATCTAACATTGTGTTAAGTCAAGTGCACTCTACCTCCAGTTAACACTGGCATCTATTTAAATACACTATTTTGCTGTATGAATGTATTCATAGTACTACCTTAAAAGAAGACTGTTGCTGATAGATATCTATATTAATTGTAGGCTTTTGAAATCAAAGTTATTTGGATCATTACACAGATCAACAAAAAATAGAAAATCCTAATTTATTCATCACATTAGTTTTTCGAGATATTGTGTCGGTTATTTAAAAAATTAACGCATTTGAGAAGTTATAAGTCGAAGACATCTTAGTTTATAAACTTTAGGTTAAGACATTTCGATGAAATAAACATTAATGTTACCATTTAATTTAAATCGATTTTAGACTGTCAATATCAGATTTATTGGTAACAGTGAACTGATTCGTAATAGACTCACAAATCAGATAGTCTGTTGAATGGCTAACTACAACCCAGAACATTTTTATTAATTAACACTCCGCGAGCTCAGCAACGAAAGAGAATTCCAGCAAAAAACTATTTATGTAAATTAAATTTTTGTAAATTTATGGATGTCTCAAACTTTAGGTTAAGACATTTCCATGAAGTAAACAATTATGTTTCTATTTAATTTAAATCGATTTTAGACTATCTATAGATACCTGTCAATATCAGATTTATTGGTAACAGTTAACCACTTCGTAATAGACTCACAAATCAGATAGTCTGTCGAACGGCTAACTACAACCCAGAACATTTTTACTAATTAACACTCCGCGAGCTCAGTAACGAAAGAGAATCCCAGGAAAACTCGGTAACGACTTGTACTTATATAACCACTAACTTTTCAATTACTACTACATACCGACTGTATTACTTTTAAGTAATCTTAATCAGTAAGTACTTTATTTTGATATTTGACGTTTGATTTGCATATTTTTTTTGGATCGCGACCTAACAACTTTTTTTTATACACACAGAAAGAAAATTGTTTTTCTGTGTTAAAACCATTATTTGGCAGTGTTGTTTTGAGTAAGACAGCGAACTAACGAACAAGAAGCCCTGGTTCGTATGCTGTGTGAGCGATTTTATGTTTTTTAAAGAAAACAACTTTTTAATTCCCTATATGTATTTATGTACTTATTTAAGTAGTCAATGACATCACCATGTTAAAATAATGAGTTAAATGCTAATGAATAAGTAGTGAAAAGCGGCTTTTTTAGTTTTTAAATTCATTACTTTTCAATGTAGGTTTTTGCTGGGCCAACAAAATTTTAAAAAAGTCGAAATAACTTTACTTACATATGTTAACAATAGGGTATAATAAATTCAACTAGATTCGATTTTAATAAATATTTACTTCTGTTATAGTAAATGAATCAATCAATTGATGGTTTATACTTCGTTTTTGTTTTCAAGACTTCTATTATTAAATAGCCGTTTAAAATTTTCTTTAACCATTATACTAGTGCTCCTATTACAAATTATATGTTTCAATATATTCTCGGTGGTAGTTAATATTATTTTTTCAATCTTTTTATTTAATCTTAAAATGTACTTAATAACTACTAAACATTGGAAGTGACGACCTAGCCAACTGATGCATTCACAAGTTAGAAAGTAATTTAGCTTTAAGCATTTAACATTGCACAGTAGGGTGGGTCGACAATACCTTTTTGCTCGGATCAACATCTAATAATGAAATTATGTTGTATCTGAATGTTAAATAGAATTATGTAAAATATTATTCAATAATTTTTTCGATACGGTGGAAAGATAGCGGTATCGGTATTTAAACTTCGAGTCAAAATAGAATAAAAATTGGCATCACCGCTGAAAAATAAGACATAAATGGGGTAAGATTTTGTGCAGCTGACGACACTTAAAAGTAAATGTAGGAAACATTTTTTTAGTTCTAAAAAATTTTACAATAAAATCTACCTTATGTTGATCTTTCTAAAATTCATGAATTTACAAATATCAATTTTTGTTCAAATTGGATGACTCTTACTCGTTTCAGTCTTTGATCAAAAAGTGGCTTTATTTTAACAGCATTATCAAACCTCCATTTTCAATCTTCGAACATAGTTAAAACTATCTGCGCATATTGGAATTCTGAAGTCACAAAATCTGTGTTCCTATTGGTTAATAATTTTGAGCTATAAATAAAACGGTCGGACAATTATTTTTTTTATCTAAAAATTAATGGATAGTAACCATTCTATTCATAAATTTATTTATTTATTGCAATTTCTTTTATAAAAAACATTTAACAATATTTTAAATACTAAAAAGTAAAAATATACATATATATAATAAGGTACAGTGTAAAATTTTTTCACAATCTCTCACTCGTTTTTTATACTGTATTGTGTATTTTGTTTTTTCGTTTAGCGTTGTTGTTGTTCATTTTGGTTTGGTATTGCTGTAGTCGGGAAAATGAAATAAATTTAAATTTTATGAAATTGATATTTATTAAATACACTATGGTGAAGGGTATATAAGATTCGGCACAGCCGAATATAGCACTCTTACTTGTTTAATCTACAAAAATGCATTGGTTTCATGAAATACAAACTTATCGGTTTTATGACTGATTTAAAATTTATCGAATAAAAAACTATAACATTGGTTTTCACGAGATTAATTTATATTTTGCCGTGTTCAAGCTTTACAAACAAAAATATTTTTTAAAGCTACGTTCACAATTCTGGAGTACTCCACACTCCTCCAAATTATATTTCTTTCCTCATATTAATAGAATTTAAATTTATTTAAATCCACTCCAAAGTCAAAAAAATTGTACTCCAGAGTGTATTTTAACTCTGAATAATGTTATCGTTAACATGACTAATGTTAATTGAAAAATTTAAAAAAAAAACAAGTCAGAGTGCTATATTCGGCTATGCCGAATCTTAAATACCCTCCACCTGTAAGCTACTTTTTATGAAATCCCTTATAAATATTACTAGATACGTATTTAATAAATTGTGAAAGTTTAAATTGTGCTTCCGTGATGAGGCTGCTATCATTTAGAAATCATATATACCTTTTATGGAGATATGGCCAATTATTGGCCAATCCGAACAAAATTTCACAGAATGATTTATCGACAAAAAAAAAAAAACACACTGTGTCGGATTTCATTCATATATATTTATAATTGAATGAAATATATTGGAAAAAGCGATATATGGAAATGGGCCTTATATGAGAACTAAGAATTATTATGCATTGATCCTAATTTAAAAAAACAATTTAGAGTGCTATATTCGGCTCTGCCGAATCTTAAATACCCTCCACCTTAAACAGGTTTCATAAATTATCAAAATTTATGGATTGATTCAAATTTACCTTTATATTTTAGACTTACTTTCATTACGCCTTACAATATGCAATTAAAAACAAAACTACCACTTAACAGACTGTTACAGAGCGTACTAAATTTAACCTAAGTTCTGTATTTAAAATAATTTCTATGTGTGAGAGAAATGTATGGTAATAGTCAGTGTGACCATTTTAGCATTTTTGCAGCTAGATTTAGCATTTTTTATTTTGATTTAGCTGTAAAATTTTAATTTAGCATTTGGCATTTTATTTAGCATTTTTATAAAATATTTTTAGCATTTTTAGCTTTTTTGCAACTTTAGTATATAAACAAAAAAAGAAAAATTTTTGCAAAAAAGATTTATATTGGAAATAGGTTTAACCGGAAAAAATCAGAATTAAATGTCTACCCAAACACAAGCAACAAGAAATATGAGAAATGTAATAATTTACACTGTAATTCAAAATAATGCAAAAAGATTCATGAAGATAAATAACTTAAAATTACGCCAATACAAGTTAATACTTTAAAATGTTGTATTCTAAAATATTTTACTGGAACCCAATGCTTTTTTAAATTCGAGGTGATAGAAATAATTCAAGAGATTTCATATATTTTTACAAATACGTTCAGTACGCTATTTTACAAACTAATACTTTTTGTTTGCTCATGGAATTTTTTTTTGTTTGCTACATATAATTTTGAAAAAGGCTATGTATGACGGTTAATTAACAAATTTTTTAATTAACAAATTTTATGTTTTCCTATACGAAATAAAGAGGTTTTAATTTTTATCATCCTTCAGGAGTTCTTGTTAATTTATTGAAAATAAGTATTGAAAAAAATCAATAATATATAATTAAGACTTTCTCATCCTACTTTCTGTTCTTTATATTTTTACCAAATTTTTAGTAATTTTGTTGTCACGTTTTTTTTTAATTAAAAAAAAATACATAAATTTGGAAAATATTATTGACAATTTATTCCAGAATTACAAACTTACGGATTTGAATATATCTCTCAATTCATTTCATACATTCTCATATATATTTTTCCGAAAAAATCTTGGAAGTATGAGTTATAAACCTGACATCTATTCACCGATATTTAAAATTATTTCAACGGAATTTTCAATATTTTTGTGACATGAAAACTATTTTTAAAGTGTTTTGAGGAAGACAAATAAAATTGTTTATATAAAAAAAAGTAAAACTAGAAATATTATACTTTTCCTTCCGAAAACACATATAGGTTTTATACCATGAGCAACTAATTAATAGAGTTTTAATGTAATTTTTGCATTCAGAAAAATTTTAAAGTTAGAGACATTACATATTGCTAAATTTACAAAAATTTTGAAATAATTTTTAGCATTTCTGTTTATCTTAATACCACGGAACTTAATTTTTTACCCTACTCCACTATACTACGTTTGAGTATACTAATCGGTTAAGAATCATTTTCTGAATCGATTTAGCCATGTAAGTCTGACCGCCTGGTAGAGGTTGAAATTTTCAAAACAATAAGCACGTATGCTTTTTGATCCAATGACAAAACCTTTTAAAAATGGTTAAAGTCCATCCTTTATTTTACCTAGCCCCCATACATATACAAATGTATAAAGCCTTTCTCAGAAAATTAGTTTAAATATATCGGAACCAAGGTTCAATTCAACATAAATGCTTTATTACGAAAAATAAATCAAATTTTATACTCATATGGTCAACCACGGCAGAATATACTTTCTTACTTGTTATAAATTACAATGAATTTCAGTTACAAATTAATATGAATTGTTCATAAAAACACTTAAAAAATTTTAGCATTTTTTTTTGCATTTTAAAATCAATTTAGCATTTTTTCTAGCATTATTTTGGATGGGATTTAGCCGCAACATTTTTTGAGACCTGGTCACACTGGTAATACTTATAAAACTTATATAATTTTGTACGGGAGGTACAATAGATTTACAACGTTGATCCTATGAAAAGAAATTAAAACAAGTTAGAGTGCTATATTCGGCTGAGCCGAATCTTAAATACCCTCCACCAGCTACTTTTATATTAATAGTTTTTTAATTGATCAAATATTTTTAGAAATAAGTTTTCTCATGTCTTAAATAGAAAAACACCAAGATTTAAACAGCTTAAATCTGTTACAATTCCAAGATTTGTTGAACATTACAAACCCCATTTTCTTTTATATTTGTATAGCGCCCTTAGATATGCTTTAACGATATTTAATAATGTGCATGTATGCATGTGTGTGAAAGATTTAAGGATTTTCAAAATACATATATATAATTTTGTTCTACACAAATTGTTTTTAGGGACAGGACCTAGTATGGGAGATATGACCAATTATAGACCGATCGTAAAATATTCTTTAAGCAAAATTTCTGCACATAAAAACTATTGTTCAATTCACAATCAAGTTGTATATTGTACCTACTAAAGTGTAGTAACAGTGATTGTGAACAGATCTTTGCAGAAAGTCATAAGTTTATGTTCTCAATGGAAAAAAAATAATCAAAACAAATATACATAACAATGTGAAAGTATAAAAAAATCAAAAAATATTAAATTAATTAAACTTGCGAAATAAACCAAATTAATTTCTTTGAATTTTCAATTCTTTTATTTTTTTATTCCACATTTTAAACCAATAAATAAACTATTTTGTTGTTTGTTTGCTGTTTGTTTTTGATTTCAGTGTTACTACTTTATCGTTTTTTATGCTAAAATCGTTTGAATTTTTTGTTTATATGTTGAAATAAACAATTGGCAACACTAAACTTTCTTACAACATTCGAAAAACATATGAAAAATTGTCGTAGGAGTTGTATAGAGCTTTTGCATAGAAAATACCAACAACATTGTTATGACTATTGTAGCAGCTGCTGACATACAACGCATACAACGCTACAACATCGATTGTGAATTGAACATATATTTCAGTCAAATTTTGTATCTATATCGTAATTTAGTAATAAGTAATGTGTGTTCAAGTGATTTTCTGAAGGGACACTTGCATGGGACCGACCGCACCCATGTTATAGACCGATCATGAAAAAATCTTGAAATAGAATTTTTGTATACCAAACTAATATTTGTGCCAAATTTTGTATCAATAGCTTTATTTGGTAATGAGTAATGTGCGTTTAAGAGATTTTCGTAAAAGGACCTAGGACCAATTATGTATATAAAGTCAAAATTTCAAAATTCTGTATCTATATCATTATTTGACAATGAATATTGTGCATTTAAGTGATTTTCGGGAGGTGACCTTGTATGGGAGCTGTGACCAATTATGGACCGATCGGAAAAAAAAATTCATAGTAATATTTCTATATGTGAGAGCTATACTTGTACCAAACTTTATATGGATATTTTAATTTAGTAATGAGTTATGTGTGTTTAAGTGATTTTCGGGAGGGGACCTTGTATGGGAGCTATGACCAATTATGAACCGATCGGAAAAAAATTTCATAGTAATATTTCTGTATATGTAAGCAATAATTATACCAAATTTTATATGGATATCTTGATTTAGTAATAAGTTATGTGTGTTTAAGTGATTTTCGGGAGGGGACCTTGTATGGGAGCTGTGACCAATTATGGACCGATCGGAAAAAAATTTCATAGTAATATTTCTGTGCATATGAGCAATACTTGTACCAAATTTTATATGGATATCTTGATTTAGTAAAGAGTTATGTGCGTTTAAGTGATTTTCGGCAAGGGTTCTTGTATGGGAGCTATGACCAATTATGGACCGATCGGAAAAATATTTCATAGTAATATTTCTGTGCATATTAGCAATACCTATTCCATATTTTATTATGTATTCTATTATTATAATAGAATACATAATAAATATAATATTATTATGGATATCTTAATTTAGTAATGAGTTATGCGCGTTTAAGTGATTTTCGTTAAGGGTCCTTGTATGGGAGCTATGACCAATTATGGACCGATCGCAAAAAAATTGCATAAAAATATTTCTGTATATGAGAGCAATACTTGTACCAAATTTTATATGGATATCTTAATTTAGTAATGAGTTATGTGCTTTTAAGTGATTTTCGGGAGGAGACCCTGTATGGGAGCTATGACCAATTATTGACCGATCCAAAAAATGTTTTCTCCCAATGAATTCTATTGACATAAGATTTTAACTTGTAAAATTTTGTGAAGATATCAACATTCTAACGGAAGTTATTAGCAAAAAACTCATTTTCCGGGAATATGTACTTTTGTATGGGAGGTATATGAAATTATGGACCGATTCTAGCAATTTTCAGCAGGAATCAATATCTTGTGTAGAAACGAACGTATGATGACTTTCATGAAATTATCTTGCATAGTTTTCGAGAAAATTACATCAGAATGTGTAAAAAATGCTTATTTTTTCGGATTTGTTTTAAATTTTGATTCATAACTTTTCCCGATGGGAACCGATTTTGCTCATTTTCAATACCAAACTGTACCGGATAATAGTGAATATTTTGGGTAAATTTGGTTAAATTATATTGCTTCGTTTTAACGTGAGCGTGTTTTACACAGACAGACAGACAGACGGACGGACAGACGGACATAGCTAAATCGACTCAGAATTTCATAAGGACCCTGAATATATATAGTTTGTTGGGTCTCAGATGAATATTTCTTGGTGTTACACACGGAATGACAAAGTTATATATACCCTCTATCACCACTGATGATGGTGGAGGGTATAATAAATTGCTTTTAAATTTTAATTGTTGAACCGAATTTCGACACTTAATTTGATTTAAAAAAAAATTAAATTGTTTATGACAAAAAAAGATAAATCGACCAGGAATCGAACCTGCAATGCTCAGTTTGTTAATTCTCCCTTCCATCCACTACACCACTTCACTATTTTGTCCTTCGTTAACTACTATTTTTCATATAAAAGTGCCATGTTATTTTCTGTTTGTACAAAACATTGCTGCGGAATAACTTTTATCAACACTGATGTTGCCGAATAGCATAAGAAATTAACAGTTACACTTTCTCAATGTGCACATTTTATTTGATCTTGGGTTAACAACAATTTTTTACACAAACAGGAAAGAGAATTTCTATGTGAACATTAGTTGCAAACAATTACGAAGCTAGTTAATAGTGTAGTGGGAATGGCGTAAAACTAGCAACTGGGGGATTTTAAGTTCAAATCCTGATTGTTTTTGGAAATCCTGATTGTTTTTTGCGAAAAATAATAAATTTTTTAATCCCTATGGGTGGTACAAGAAATTGTGGACTGATTTCGATTTTCAACTCTGTAGATTCCCAAACTATATGTATGATAAAATTCAAAAATAAATATTTGTGCCAAATTTTTTATGGATTTCAATCTTTGGTAATTAGTAATATGCGTTTAAGTTATTCTCGAAAGGGGACCTTAAATGGGAGCTATGACCAATTATGGATCGACCGTTTTGTATGGATATCTTTATTTCGTAAAGAGTTTTATGCGTTTAAGTGATTCTCGAAAGGAGACCTTGTATGGGAGCTATGACCAATTATGGATCGATTCAGAAAATTGTTTCTTTATATGAATTCTATTGGCATGGAATTTAAATTTGTAAAATTTCGTAAAGATATCGTCATTATTTCGGAAGTTATTAACAATAAATTAATTTCGGGGAATATGTACATTTGTATGGGTGGTATATGCAATTGTGAACCGATTTTTCCGATTTTTAACAATGTTGATCCTGGCACCAAGAGTTATATCTCTTGAATTCATCAATTTATCTGCAGTAGTTTTTGTAAAAAATACAAATAAATATGTGAAAAAGCACAATTTTTTTTGAGGTTGTCTCAAATTTTTACTCATAACTCTGAACCTATTTCACCGATCTTGCTGATTTTCAATAGCAAACTGCTTAGGATACCAGTGAATATTTTGGGTGAATTTCATAAAGTTCCGTTGCTTTCTTTTAACGTGAGCGTGTTTTATACAGACAGACGGACATATCTAAATCGACTCAGAATTTCATAAGGACCAAGAATATATATACTTTGTTGGGTCTCAAATGAATATTTCTCGGTGTTACAAACGGAATGACAAACTTATATATACCCTCTATCACCACTGATGGTGGTGGAGGGTATAAAAAGATTTCTTATATACACAAAATATCCTTATTCCGATATCTTTATTTATCAATAAAATGTGCAATTTTCTGAAGTGGATCTAATATGACAGATATCAACAATTATGGATCGATCCGTAAAAAACTTATTTTTATAGCCTATTTATAAACTACACCACTTTAAAGTATACCAATCGGCGTAGAATCATTTTCTGAGTCGATTTGTCCGTCCATGTAAATCTTGTAACCAAACTATAGGTCGCAATTTTGAAAATAATTCAATGAAATTTGGTATGATCTTCTATTGTTGGACAAAGCCTATTGAAAATGGTTAAGATCGGTCCATTATTTCACCAAGCCCCATACAACTGAACCCCTGAATAGGGCTTGTAAAGCTTTTAATCAAACTTCAGGTCTCAATTTTGAAGATAATTCAATAAAATTTGGCACATGATCTTCTATGGTACCTGAGACGAAGCCTATTGCAAATGGTTAAGATCGGTCCATTATTTCACCTAGCCCCTATACAACTGAACCCCTGAATAGGGCTTTTAAGTTCATAATTAAGTTCAATATACTCGTATCTCGACAAAAAAACTGCAAAACCAAGTTCTATACTAACCTCGATGACTCTCATTAATTTTATAATTATAGGGTCTCATTTCACCATAGCCCCTATACAAAACCCCGTTCTAAATTTGACTTAAATGTCCACAATTTTATTCAACAATAAACGGCTTAAGTATATCTGAGGCAAGGTACAATTCAACTAAATGCTCTATTATGAAAACTAAATCACATTTTATTTTTGTAACAGGTGTAGGGTATTATATGGTCGGCATCGCCCGACTATAATTTCTTACCTGTTTTAAAATATCTCAATTTCTTAATTAGTTATTTGTATTTAAGTATTTTTTGAAAGTGCACCATATAGGAGCTGTGACCAATAATCGACCTATACAGGTCTACGTTGGTAATATGATTTCTGTTCTTATTATATACATATGTACAAAATTAATTCCATTATCTTTAGTAGTTTCTGAGAAAACTACTCAAGAATTAGGAAAAAAACTTAATTTTTTTCGAGGTAGTCTGAAATTTTTACTCATAATTTTTACGTTGTGGACCGATTTGGCTGATCCAGAATATATATACTTTGTTGGGTCTCAGATGAATATTTCTTGGTGTTACACACGGAATGACAAACTTATATATACCCTCTATCACCACTATTAGTGGTGAAGGGTATAAAAATATTGTATGAATATACTTTTATTGCAGAAAAAAGGGAGAATTCATAAGTGTGGCATCTGGTAGGCTAGTGTTATAGTCTGGTAGACCGGAGATCGTGCGTTCGCATTCCACCAGAATCCCTAGTAAAGGAGCGTACAACAAGCCCGATAGTGTCCTAGATGTATTTCCTTGGATTGTGATTCTCTCACCCATATTTTTAATTCAGATTGTGTTGCGTCGAAAAGTTTTGCGTTCATCAGGTTAACTACCTCGAGCTCCCTTCCTTTAAAGCAAGGATAGCCAAAGCTAAAACTGTTAGTGTATTGGTGAGAGAGAGAACTGCACTGAAAGAAATGTGTAAACTAAAGTAAAATGTACGGGCGAATTTTCCTAAAGATAAAATTTATAATCTTTTGAAAAATTTGTAGATAGTGAAATAAAAATTGGGATGGATCTACCTCTTGATATTCTGAAGAAAAATCTAACAATTATATCTGTAACTAAAATAAAATATAACCTTTTTTTAGAAAAGTTGTAATAATAACAAAAACAGTTTTAACTTAGAATCTTACGTCTGGGACGAAATTTTGTAAACGTAAAGGAAGGGTGATAGAATTAAATTTTTCATTTAAGATTTGAAAATGTGCCTTTGGAAGTAATTAAGAACTTCAGTTTAAGTGCCATAACATTTGATATGTAAAAAACTGATTCATTAACTGATAATGATTACAATTTTCTTTTCCAATTACATTATCTTTTTATTTTAATTAAAGTTTTTTGCAAATTACATTTATTTGTAATGTGTAATTGAGCAATAACCAATAACAACTATTTGTAATTCTAATTGAAATGTTGGCAATTACAATTATTTGCAATTGAAGAATTTCCTTATATTTACATGTAATTAGTAATTGTAATTCAGGGCACTACCTAAATTGTTTGTAATTGTAATTGGAAAAACTTCAATTACAAGTAATTGTAATTTTTAAACTTCAATTACAATAACATGTAAATGTAATTGGCAAAACTTCAATAAAATAAGAATAAATTGTAATTGATAATTTCAAATACTTGTAATTGGTTATTGTTCAATTTCACATAACACGTAATTTTAATTGATGATGTAATGAATTACTACCCAAACCTGGTAAAAAATATTTTTTTGTTTGCTTTAATTCTTCAAACCATATATTTTTAGAAATAAGAAAAAATAAAAAAATATATCATAATAAATATATTGGATTTCAAGTATTTTTTATATTCTGAATCGTAATCTTTAACTTTAAGGAATGCTAAAAATAAAACTTGCCACATAAATTGAAAGTTAAAAATATAAATATACTGATTTTGTTTTATTTAATTTTAAATTAAGATGTTCAACAATATCT